>NC_068355.1:159552248-159852248 GCF_020536995.1 Dreissena polymorpha
TTATCTTACAATTTATTTTCACATATTAACTGATTATTATTGAGACTAAAATCTAAATCTGTACCCTATTTTTTTTATTTGTTTTCTAAACCAAAGACAGTGGAGACGTAAACGCTTTTGTAAAATAAATACATTTATATTATCCACATATAAACAACACATTTAATTCTCGAAGCACGTTTCATGCAAATATTTAACGAAATTATACAACCGCACTGTACACTAAGGACACAACCAAGCAAAGTTGATTGAAACGAGAATAACTTAATTTATAGCAAATCAACAAAGGCAGCGATCGAAATAAGCACAAGTCATCAAACCATGCACTAGTACGTTTTGAACCAGGCATGTCCAGATTCATAGTTTCATATAAACAGGATTGTTACATTTCCGAGTTTCACGTTATATTATAAGAAATTAGGCTTGCCTGTTCGACATGTCAATTGCGATGACTGCGAATGTGACATTTCTGTGCGAAACATTCAGAAAACCTTGTATGATTCCACAAGTAGTAGTATTTTTTAACTTACATGTGCCTCAAAATAGTGGAAGTGTTCTGTTTGGGTCATGTATGCAAATGTATGCAATTTGGCGGGCAGCTTATGTTCCCACACCATCTGACATGTCTGCAAACAGTACATAGTCATATAAAATAAAGCACAATTCTACTGTGAGTACATATTTTAAACGAACATTACCAGGCCGAGAGTATATATTGAAATATAAAAAATACTCCTGACTAATAACAATATATTAATTATTAATAATATTATTATTCCTATTAAAATTCGCTATAATCTATATTCTTATGTACAATGTCTGCTTTGTGTTCTCACTACAATGACACAAACGAGAACAATGAACAATGCGAGTGATAACTGCCATTAAATGGTTTGACATGTGGTTACACCGCAGTTAAACAGGATATTAATAGTGAATTTAACCGAATATATGTTCATGTATTATCACTAAATTTAAACATGTTTCGGTTGAATATATACGAACGATCTGTTAAACATGATAACCACATAGATGGTGACGTCACTACGTTATTGGCACATCTATACTAAGACGCATCACATTCCCCTGGTTTGGGGAATTATGCTTTCACCAAAGTAGTTCTGCGTAGGAATGAAAATGTTAATTATGAAAGAAAAATCGTTTTTTGCGTGTTTAAAACAGAATATTGTTTAAAGATGTTTAAATGTGATTTTGAATATCTATTTAGACTGATAGCGATTATCAGAAGCACGATTACCTGACCTACTTTCGCTTTCACTTTTCACTCGTAAAAGAGGTGCTACCCACAATTCCTTTCTCGTAAGTACGCAGGTCAGTAAGACCGGTGTGTACACAATGTGGGGAACTGACGAAAAAACTGGACCTTTTTGGGCGGACCGAAGGACTGATTTACGTACAAAACATAAATAACGCGCATAGTCTCCATATGGCCCTCTAGCTGCATTGTGAATAACAGGTTACTGCCTGATCTTTTTGTAATATATCAGGCAGGGCTTAGAATAATATAACGGCGAGACTTGCCGAGCCGTTATTTTATTTGTGCCGAGCCTGATATATAACAAAAAGATCAGAGAGAAACCTGTTTTTCTGTTTATCATTATTCTACGTCCCCAATTTTAAATAAATAATGATAAAATCGCCAAAAAGCTGCAGTTTTAGCGGGAAAGAATATGACTTTTGTCGTTTACGTGTTAATAATGACTGCATGAGCACGCGCGCGTTTGTTTTGCTTTATGAGCAATATATTCGATAGGTGGTGCAAGTATATGTCGTGAACGTAGCAATTATCTTATCACATAGAAAGAAGTTGAATTTGTAGGATAAAAGTGGACTGTGGGGAAATCCGCGTCATACGCACCCATGGTAAGTTACAATATTATTCAGAAATACACTTATAAATGAATATTTATACTTCGTACTTATACATTCATAATTCGTACTAAGATTGATTCAGTGTTTACCGTAAAAATGATTTTATATATGCAAAAGGCCAACAACCATTACAAGGGAAAGATTGGTAAAGAACTTTTTATATAAATTGTTCATGTTATATCATTAAATGAATTGTGTTAAAAACTATAATCTGTTGATGATAGTGTTTACTTATGATGAGTTAATTAGTTAAACCATAAAAACGACTGCAGATAACATATATATTTCCTTCTTTGTCTATAGAAAACAAGTCGCGCGTAGTGTTAGAATTCTTAGATATAGTATTTATTAAAGCAAAGATTATTTATTGATGAAGGAATTTAGTAATGACGTTTATATAATATGCAGGACATTGAATGCAGTGTTTTATTGACGGAATGTGAACAAAAGTTGTTATGAAATGCAAACAAGCAAAACACTGAATTTTCAATAGTTTTTAAGTTTTTTTCTATTGCTCATACACCAGCATACTTTGGAAATACATGGGATGTTAAAAAAATATCATGCTCGTCGCAACACTAGGACTCTCATAGTATTTAACGTTTTTTGAATGTCTACGCTGAATGAGGATGTAATTTTGAATTGAGAAACTATTTCATGCAAACTGACCAATCGATCGACAAACCCACCGAATGACCAACAGAGTGCCTCCAATAAAACTCTTATAAGACAACCTTAAACATGTTGTTTATTTTCTTCACATGCATCGCATCATGCGAATATTCCTGTATAACAATGATTCTAACACTTTACAATATACAATAATATACAATATAGTATTCAATGGAATGATTTTTTTTATAATATTTTTAAACGTCACAATTTAATGAGTGGATCAGTAGAAGGGAAAATATGGTTTTTAGATATATATTTTATATATTAAATGATGTAAATTATTTATGTCGATATTGCAACATAAACGATAGATAATTATTAGTAAGGTCGATATTTATTATAGGGAGACACGTTCAAATGTGCTTTATTAATAGTTTATAAAAAATTTAATCTTGTACAAGCAAAAAACCAAGTGCTCGCAAATTTCAAACAGGGCTTTCAAATTAATATAGAGCGGTTATCCTTGCAAATTTTTTGCCAGCTGTCATCTAACAATATGTAAGAATTTAGGTATGTTTGACATAAATATTTTGGTAGTCGCAGCGGTTTGATCCCCACTCTTTGATTTTTTTTAGATCTTCTCGTACGGCGAAGTAAGGGCCGGATTAAGTACTAGGCTTACAAGGCTGCAGCCCCGACGGCAGGCTAGTTTGTCACTGTTTTAACAATATACATGAATGAACAATATGTAATTTATCACAAAAATCGTCTTAGAATGTAAAACGAGGAATGATCATTAAGGGTTTAACGCCTATTTGCAGGGCCGGATTAAGTACTAGGCTAACAAGGCTGCAGCCTTGGGCCCCAGATTTTTTGGGGGCCCCCGATTTTTTGGGGGCTCCCGACGGCAGGCTAGTTTCACACTGTTTTAACAATATACATGAATGAACAATATGTAATTTATCACAAAAATCGTCTCAGAATTCAAAACGAGGAGTGATCATTAAGAGTTTAACGCCTTTTTGAAATGAAATGCATGTAATACGTTAATAAAACTACACCATATTTCTGCATATGACGTCATCTATGTTCATTGCTGGCTATGACGTCACCCATTTGCATTGTTGCATCTATTTTGACAGTGCAGGAATTTCAGTTATGTTTTTGAAATCGGACTCATCATACAACAACAGCATATATAATGGAGTAAACACGAGGTAAATACAAAGATTTAAATATATTAGAACTGATAAATCACTTTTTTGTAAAATACAATGCATTTTGTAAAAACTATATACAGTCATTGTGTGTACTAATATTCGGACAGATTCGAAAAACATTTACATAATTAATTATGTATAAGTAATTAAATGGTAATTAAATTGAATGCGTTTTTATTCCTTTTTATTATTATTTAATTTGAGTTGCAATGCTATGAGGTTAAATTTTATTTACACTTATATGTATCATGAAAATTGCTGCGCCAAGTGTGAGGTTGAGCGCTCTAAAACCGGTTTAAACCCCCAATGCGTTGCATTGACCGTTCCAATGCGGTGACCAGAGCTTTATTCTTCTATGTGTGTATGTAATTGTTGTTTCGTATTGTGCTGTTTCGTACTGTTTTGGCAATTGTTCACTTGCCTTAAATAAAAGACCAACTAATTGTTTAATATAATGAGAATGCAATACTGATCCAGCAGCTGGAGTTTCACTTCTTTATAATGTACATTACAGTACTCACCATGTCACGCCGGACTTATCCGAAAAGCGGAAAAATGCTGCATTGATGAAGGAGGCTTCAGCATCTGTTCCAAAATTAACGCAGTTTTTTGCTCGTATCACACCATCTACAACGAACGAAGCTGTTTGTAGAACTCCACAGTCATGGTGCCGAAAGGATGTCTGCTGTTGTCACAAAAATTCTTGAAGAACTTGGACTTGACATATCCAATCTGAGAGGTCAGTGCTACGATAATGCCTCCAACTTTCTGGGATTTATTCAGGACTTCAAGCACGAATTCGAGAATTCAACCCTCTTGCACATTATGCCCCCCTGTGCCGCACACTCCTTAAATCTCGTTGGCTCTGCCCCCCGCATCTAGCTGTTTGGGTGCCACGTCATTTTTTTCACATTTCTCCAAGCCCTCTATAACTTTTTTTCAGCATCAACACACCGTTAGAGGAAGTTCAAGGACGCCTTACCTCCCAACGGTCTCGTGGTAAAAACGCTGTCAGATACTCGCTGGAGTGCAAGGGCAGATTCAACGAAATCGTTATTTTCCAACTATCCAGAAATACTGAAGGCTCTCATTGCCATAAAAACTGTAACTACACAGACTCCGGAAACAAGGCTGACGGCAGTTCGGTTGATCAGACAGATGGAGCAGTAGGACACTGCCTTAATGACCATCATTTGGCATACCATTTTAGAGCGGTTCAATGCCACAAGCTTGTGTCTGCAGAAAGTTGACATTGACTTACTGAATGTTGTGAAACTTTAGTACTCTCTTATCAGCTTTTTACTGGATACCCGGGACACGTTTGACGATATTGAAGAGATGGCCAAAGCGTTTGTTGCAATCAACGAATATAATGATGCGAATAAGCGTACGAGACGGCGGAAACAATTTCTTGACGAGAGTACGACCCCAGATGCGAATTCGGAGTTAAGCGCGCGACAATTTTCGAATTCACACATTATACAGCATAGTTGACTGTCTCACTGTTGAACTTCGCAAGCGGTTGAGCGCATATTCTGATCTTCAAAAACTGTTTGGTTTCATGACAGAGTTTGAGTTTCTCACCTTGGATGATTTACGGAAATGTGCAACGCATCTTGTGGAGTCTTATCCAGATGACATTGAGGCGTCTTTTGTTGATGAGATAGTTCAGTTCAAAGCCATCTTAGAAGCGGACCAAGACAGAACCATCACCCACATGAGTAAACTGCTGAAGTTAGATGGAGGTCAACTTCAGACAACTTTTCCAAATGCTGCCATCGCTGTACGCATATACTTAACAATTCCAGTTAATAACTGTCAAGGTGAGAGGTCATTTTCAACATTAGCACGCGTGAAAAACTATTTGAGGAACACCATGAGTCAGGAAAGGTTGACAGCATTGGGGCTAGTGTCTATTGAATGTCAAGTCCTCAGAGAACTAGACTTCACACAGCTGATCGATGACTTTTGCCAGCTGAAGTGTCGTAAAAGAGACTTATAGGCTGGAATCTGTTACATGAATTAAGGTATATAGGGGTACCTAATATATGATTATATATAAATACGTCATTTATTTAACATCTTATACAAGGAGATATATAGCGAAATTAATTGCGAGGAATATAAGATTTCAATTTATTGTGACATTTGATTGCATTACCTCCCCTACACCCCCTCATAGTAATTAAAGGTGCCTAGAATGCGGGGTTGTATACAGACCCCGTTTTTATATTGACCTCGTAAGTATATATATATATATATATATATATATATATATATATATATATATATATATATATATATATATATATATATATATATGTGTGTAATTGTCAACTATTTTCTTATCTTTGTAGTTGTAGTATCAAGTATTATTTTCAATATACAGAAGGGGACCAGAGGGAAGGTGGCCCCTGTAACATGTTCAGCGTTGTGCCCCAAAACAGCTTAATCCGACCCTGGGCGAAGTCTTGATTTAAGTCAGGAAATGCACTTGAGAGTATCTCATGCCTTTGTCTTTTGATCAAGGTAATATAAATAGACCCGAATTAATTTGATTGTTGTTTGTTATCAACATCAATTATCTAAAATTAATTGTAAATGTGAGTACGCTTACATTTCGATCGAATAGCCTGATGAAGTATGATCGTTGAGCACAGTCCCTCACAAAGCACACCACGCCATAGTTACGCTTGTTCCATTTCCTGTTGATCTCATCATGCATGACCAGATGAACGACAGCCGTCGAGATGCTCTATAAAAATAATTGACGTTATTGGATACACATTTCCATGCACTGGCATAAAGTATTATAATGGATTGTGCAGGCAACTCCAGGCTGACGGTCTTCCGCATACTGCGGGTTTATAAGAGGCATATACTACCGGCAAAGTGAACAGAATTATGAGAGAGAGAAAGAGAGAGAGAGAGAGAGAGAGAGAGAGAGAGAGAGAAGAGAGAGAGAGAGAGAGAGCAGTGATAGAGAGAGAGAGAGAGAGATAGACGGAGCGTGCATAGTATAGGAGGATAGAGGGAGCTCTACGCGCTAGCTCTCTCGCGTATCGTCTACTCTGTCTTATGGGGTTTTGTGGCTCTGTCCTTCAACTTCTCACTTAGGTGACCAGATTGTTCATTTAATTAAAAAATACACACCTACATATAAAAATTAAAGAAATAAAGGTGCTCATCAATTTTGACTGCATAACTGGCAATTACAATGTTCCTTAAAATTGTGCACTTTTAGACACGATAGCAGAATAGCATTGACAACTTTTATTTTAAATCTTTAAATCACACACCTGAATGCATTTTTGTGTGGAATAAACTCGCGCCTATGCTTCTCGCGCGTTTGAATGTTCAGCCCTCACGAGGTCGAAATAACTGAAAAATCTAATCAGTACTTATACCTTGTTTTGCATATGTGGGTTGGTTCAAAAACTTTTATTTAATTCATTTCATACAATTCTTTATCGTTTAATGAAACTTCCAACATCTTTGTTGTAATTCAATCAATTCAAAGTCATACATTACAGAAATTATCAACTCGTGGAAAATGATTCTTACCGAACATTTCCGACCCAGAGCTTTGAAAATATCCTCGTTTTCTATGCCCGACAGTAATAGAGATTTTACATTATTTTTTCCTTCTGTCGATTTGACATCTCGAGTGCTTTCGATAAGGATTTAATAGATGAAAATTACACTTAGATTTTCTATTAGTAATGCCTCTTTCTTGTAATTGTTATACTCCTCAATCAATCAAAATGAAAAAGTTGCCAAATATAGATCCATTTTACATATAAGACTTTCATTAATAAAAATAACGACCCAGCCATGTTGGGCAATATAGCTCCGATCACTACAGGACAGATAACATGTCTGTTGGATAATAACTTGATTGCTCTAGAGCATTAGAACATTAGTGTAACCCAACATGCTTTGTAATGTGTATCTGATCGATGTAACCCAATATTTGCGCTTGTACAAAGCGATTGTCTCCATGAACTTTTTTTATTGGAGTATGCATTTAAATCTATCACAATCCAAAATCAATAATGCACGTAAACCACAGTGCACGTTAACAAATATTATCAAACCGCTGAAGTCAATAAAATGTTTAGCTAATACTATTCGGGTAGGCACAATTCACTCTTCGAGGTAAAGTGTGAAAAATTATGCAAGTTTGCAGTCATCATAGCACATTTTGATTTGTTGATTAAAACTTTGTACAATACGAATTGGGTTTCATCTGACTCGCCACTCTGTGTTTTAAGGCTCGGAAATTGTGTTTAGCTCAATTTGATGCCACCTGATTGACATGCGTGTGTCGTGTTGACTCGCAAAAATTCGGTGCCTTATTTGGTATCTGTACAAGCTTTAACACTGTTTACTTTTACAAAGGGTGTGGTTATGCAAAATGTTTCGCATGCTTTGTGGACATTTAACGCGAGATGATTGTTATTGAGCAATTTGAATATGAGAAATCACATCTGAAATATGGTTTGCAGACCCATACAGCTCGAAAGACTGTGACACCAATGTTGTTAAGGTTTTGGCTATTGCCAAACTTTACCAGATACATTGGTAAATGAATTCCCTTCTAAGTGCTTTTTAGATTAATACATTTCAATGAAAAAGCCATGATCAACTTCTACTGACACTCATACAATTATGATCTTCGATGATATTGTTTTTTAATTAACAAATCATGATGCCCATCACAGTAACGTTATCAAACGTGGCTATATTAATGCTCGATTGGTAATTGTCGGCTCGGGTACTACTTAAATGTACCCCGGGTACTCTTTAGTATACTTAAATGAACCCCGGGTACGTTTCAGTATATTTTCCGTACCCTGGGTACATTTAATTCAAACGCTGTATTTGTCGTTGTCGGCTAATTTTTTGCAAATTAATTATGTTCATACTAATGTCAATATATGCAAAATGTCCTCTATATTATCAAAACTCCTACTCAAAAAAGCATCTTGAGGCAGGTTTTGTTCAAACAGAATTTGTTTCGTTTTTCGTAGCGCGTTTAACGGATTTTGGGCAGGAATAAAACTCGGGTACAGCCTAAATTGGCCGGGTACGTTTAAGTATAGTTTCCGTACCAGAGGTACATTTAAGTATGCTTACGAGTACCCGGGGTACATTTAAGTAGTACCCGAGCCGAAAATGAACAATTGAGCTATTTTAAGTATATATTTTTTATAAAATAAGTTTCGCAAGCATATCCAACTATACACAAATGTTACTTTAACTGTCAAATATTAAACCAAAATTTAAACAAAATTGTGTTACTTTATTGACTTTATTTTATCCGCTGAACACGTATCTTTCGGCAATTCCAGATTCAACATAGTCAGCCTCATTATCGATTCGTTTTCTTACAACTCAATTTTGGGAATGCGATTCATAACGTTTCGGCTTCCTTGATTTATCCGGAAGAATATATCAAAGAACTATCGAGCCACTTCTTTTGTGATTTACAGTCAATTTCATAATCATTTGAATAACTCGCATACTGCCTTTTTAGAGTTTGTACGCCTTTGAAATTGGCGTTATAACTCCTTGATTTTCGTGTGTACGCCTTTTAGGTTTGCGCTATAGCACCTGTTTAGCGTTTGAACGCCTTTAAGTTTGGCGTTATTACGCAATTTTTAGCGCAATTACGTCTTTTCTTGCGCGTTATTACGCCTTTTTTAGCGTTTGTACGCCTTTCAGTTTGGCGCTATTACGCCCTTTGTAGCGTTATTACGCGTTTATTAGCGTTGCAATGCGTTTGTTGTCGTTATTACGTGTTTATTATCGTAGTTACGCCTTTATGCACGTAAATACGACTTCGAACTATTTTTTTTTATATTTTCAGTGGTACTCATGGACTTTCTTACCTAAAAACATAACACGCACTTCATGTTAGTTTAAATGGTGCAAGGCAAAAGTCACAGTACACACAGGTCCTTTAACAAAACATGTCCCATGTGCAAGTACTCATTCAAGCGCTTATTCTATATGAATCTTTTAACTGAACAAGACAAGACAATACAACATTTTTTAAGACTTTTATAGTGTATATCGTCTAAAACAGAACGTTTACATACATTAGGTAACACAATTGGTAATATAAGGCATGTTAGGAAATTAATAATGTTACGAGAGCCCATACTTGTGATTTAATTGAATACAATCAAATGTAAAAAAAAATGAATAAAGCAATCATATTTATAGAAATGTTAGACATTTTTTTATTTAATTATAGCTTCTACTTATCCTAAAATCTATGGAGTACAATCAAATATCGAATAAATAATAAATACAATCATATTAACAGTCAGGTTAGAAATTAAATACATTTACGAAAGCTTATACTTAAATTCTATGGATGATAACTACTTATGGTCATTTAGACAACAGCATTATTATTAATAACTAAGGCATCTTTCAAATAAGTTCATAGCTTAATAAATTCGCATCAATAAGTTGTATTTGTGGAATTTGTTAACAGACGGTCTTTTTATTGACATCGCTTTGAATAGTTTTGTCTGATCGCAGCGTATGAACAACTTACTCACAGACATAAGTGAAATTCGTCTTCGGTATATAATTCTTTAAAGCAAAGACAATATAGTTAGGTTCTTTGAGTTTTCTGACAAGAACATCTTCCACTTTGAATTATCAGCGTCAGAGCAGACGATTTTAGCATAACTAGCCACGTTCTCAGTACCCTAAGAATCTAAACAGAGCTCTACCATTCATGTTTACATGTTTCACTTACATCGGTTTGACAATCTTAACTCTTAAATTGCCTAAATCGATACAGTTTCGATTTTGTAACAAAAGGCAAAAGAGTCTTAAAGCTGTTTAACATTTAATACCCAGTTTGCATGTTCGTTATTGCTTTCATATAAACTTTGCTGGTAAATTGCATTAATAACACGTTTTGTGTTATATTTACTTTAAACCAGTATTTAATTATTCTTACATGTCGATGAACAAGGAGCGGATATTTTCTTATTTCGCCATGAACTGCAGTGTCACATGTATATTTGGTTTAACGAATGAACGTTGTTTGCGCACCCATTTTTATTCTTTTGCTTTTGATTTCCACATACTTCCACTGCATAATTAAACAAGAAACCGTTTGCGACGGGTGATGCTCCCAAAAGTTTTTTGTTGTCACAATATTGCACTATATATTCAGATAAAAGGAAACGCCTTGAGGGGCATAACTTTGGACAAAATAATACGATGGATATTTTAGCAATTTAAAAATTTCAAAGGGCCATAACTCTCTAAACAAGAAACCGTCGTAGACGGGTGATGCTCCCCAAAGTGTTTTTTTTTTGTCACAATATTGCACTATATATTCAGATAAAAGGAAACGTCTTGAGGGGCATAACTTTGTACAAAATAAAATACGATGGATGGTTTAGCAACTTAAAAATTTCAAAGGGCCATAACTCTCTAAATAAATCATCTAATCAGAACCCACAAATAACATGCGCATCTCCTCAAGGTAGTTAAGCTTCCCATAAAGCTTCATTGAATTCCAGTCAGTAGTGAGGGGCACAAGAATTGCATTATATGTACAGTTTATAGAAAATTTCAAAGGGCCATAACTCTGTGAAAAATCATCCGACCAGAACAGGCTGATAATATGCACATATCCTCTTGGTAATGAAGCTTCCCATAAAGTTTAATTGAATTCCGGTCATTAATTGCTGAGAAATAGCCTGGACAAAAATTGTGCACGGACGGACGGACACACGGACAGGCGAAGCGGCGACTATATGCTCCCCCAAAAAATTTTAGGGGAGCATAAAAATGATGCAACAGTTGGAATCGTATTTCAGCAAACAGATAATATTTATGCTATAAAATTAACTACAATTATATTGCCATATTTGCTTTAACAAATAAGCGTTCTCTGTTTGGATTTCAATTCCATGTACAGTTTAACACTTTTTAGATTCACTTTGATTTGAAATTTCAGTTTGTTGACCACCATATGTTTATTTCTATGATGGCAATATTCTATCTCGTTTTCGGGGTGCTATAATTTTAGTCTTACTACAATTACTTTTAATCCCCAACAACTGAAATACACATATAAAAGATACCGGTACACATGACTTTGAACTTCTTCGGGGGAGATGCTTATTACAGCCATATCGTCGGGAAATAGTAACACTGTATGTAAGTACAATATTATCAATACTTTAATCGCAAGTACATTTGTTCTGCATAACATAGTTCTGAAGCCTTTTCACAAATAGAGAAAATAGCAAAGGGTCAAAACATCGCCTTGATGTTTGAAACATTTTAGTTAAAATAGTCTGATGTGAGGAAAAGTGGCTTTGTTTCGTGTTTCTGCAACGTTGCTGAAATGGTTGTCTTCTGTTAAAAACCTGATTGCCGGTGTACTGTGCATTTTCTTTATTCGATTAATTTGAACATTTTGCTTGAATCAATATGCAGACATTGCCATCAGATCAACGGGGCCATTTCTTTATGTTTTATTAAAAAATTGAAAACATTGTCGTCGAAAACAAATGTTTGGCAGAAAAACATTATTTAAAAATTATCAAATTTGTGTCCGAAAACGTTCAGATGTGCTGTTTTGTGTTGCGCCTTTTTTACTTTATAGTTAATATGTGCTGATTTAGAATAAAAATTATTATATATGTTCTTTGATTAGCTCTTTACAAACTTATTTTGATTTGTTAAAATAACATGGTCTATTTCCCCTAGCTATCTCATCAGCGTCACTTTGCTTATGACACTCGTTAACTGATAATCCAACTAGTCTGTTTTAAGGCAAACAACAACAGCCATAAACAAACACATTTTATTACAAAATAATTCATACTTTAATTATTTTCTCGGATACAGTATTTTTCGAAGATAATTGATAAATGAATTCGATCACCCCAAATGCAAATATTTTTTTTAATATATGTCATCCTATACAAGAATTCACTGGGTAGCTATAAAAATTAATAAACGTACTAAAACTTTAAGAAGCAAGATTTCCTTAAATGTACATAAAATACAAAAATGAAGCTGCATGGAATTTAACGACAACTATGACAAGAAAGAAGTCCAAAAACACAGCTATATTTCCCGCCGTAGTTACTTTGAACTGATGACATTAATTTTCAGCCAGCGTGATTTACTGATGATTTCTGTAATCTTCTAAATTACTTTATCTTTTCGTGAAAATCGTTCGACCTAAACGTATGACCTTGACCTGAAGTCAGCGCGATTGACACATGTCTTCAACTCATCAAATCATTTACCACAACATTGAAACCACAAGTTTCAGGTAAATCTTTAAAGTTTGAAGTATAGCCCTGACCTTAAGCCAAGGCGATCGACACATGCCTTGTGTACATAATCTTATGATCTCAATATTTACGGCATTTTCATGAAAATCCTTAAAGTAAAAGGAAATATTAAGCGGATAGTAAAAGGAGGCTCAAGTTTTTATGTTGAAGGATTACCTTGACATTGAGCCGGCATAAGTGCTTCATGCTATCTGCAGATTGTCTCAATGACCATATTTATTTTGGCAAGTTTCATGAAAATATTCTAATGGGAATATGGGATAAGGAACTGACACGAACACTATAGGCTCAAATATTTGACTTTGGGGTTTAGATGAATTGAAAGATTCATGTCTTCTGCACAACTCCTCAAACCTATACATTGTAGCCAAATTGTATGAAACTCCTGCGATAGGTACAGGAATTTTGGACATAAAATGTCTACCCTGAAGTATGACATTTACCTTGAGCCGGTGTGACTGACTAATTCTTATTGCATATTGCTATAATGATCCTACATTAAAGTCATGTATATCTCTAGGTAAAAGAGATATAGAGCGAACAGGACAATATAGGCTCAAACCTTGACTTTGAATAACATCTGTTTAATTGAGCCGTCTTAATAAACTGTCTTCTTGACAATTTCTCAATGCCCTAAACGTTCAAGCCAAGTTTCATGAAAATTCAAAGGGTATATGATATATAAAGCGTGTAGGAAAGTCTTACAGGCAGACTGACGGACTGACAGAGTGACGTACGGACGGAACCCATCCGCTTTGCAGCGGTAGGGTATACAAACGCACCTTACCATCAACAGTAAACATGAAAGCAATAATACAGCAACGTGTACAATTATAAGGTATCTATTGCGCAAAATTAGTGTTCTCCCTGTTATCGCTATTAACCAGTCGCCACCTGTCAATCAAATTTTCCGATTAGCCAATCAGATATCGATTGTTCACACACCCCTTAGCAGCGCTTATCTGGCCGCCATTTTGTCCGACAAACAAAGCGTGTCGTACATATGGAATGAGCGTAACTTTTAAGGGATTACAGAGATTTTATATCAAATGCCTGATTAGTGTTGTTTGATCATAATCTAAAATTGAAGGTGTTATACACACTGTATAAAATGACATTATTTTACTTATCTTTCTTGAAAATATAAACGCTTAATAAAACATAAAATAAATATGAACACAACAGTTGTGCGTTCTTTAAAACGTGTTTAACCGTTTGAAGCACAATATTATTTAGCAGTTTGGGCAACCTAATAACTGCCACACGTGTTTTTGTAATAATCTCGGCGTTATTGTCGATAATTAGTAAGTAACAGTATATGTTCATCAGAATGTAGGAACAATGAGGCACCGTTAGGTACTGTACACAAGAAAAGAAAACTGTTTTATTACTTCCAATAACATATTTATTTTAAGTGGATTATATGCAACGGAAACATTCATAAATTATTAACTTAAATATTGTTTTTAACTAAAGTTAAAAAACAACAGCAAAAGGTGTTTTCAACGCGGCTTAGCAAGCTATAGTGACGATATGTGTAAAGTGTACAATACATTATATTGATACGGGGGGGGGATGTGAACATTGCAATTAACATATACAGGTAATCTAGTTATAAACAAATGCATTATATACTTAATAAATTCAATTCGAATATTCGTAAACAACACTTGAAAACCAGCATTTCATTTTTCGAGAGTGAACTGTAACTGGTTCGCATTAAAAAAAACATGATATAAAAATGCATATCAGGCTATCTGTAAATGAACCACGAAATTAGGCATATATTAAATTATGGTTTTACTCAAAGTTTGATTTATATCTAAATAAAGATAATCAGTGTCTTTTTGAAAATAACACAATAAACCAGAGATCTATAAATTGTAATAAACCAAAGACCTATAAAATACATAAATACATGTATTTATAGGTCTTTGAATAAACGGAAAAAACGCACTCATTCATAATGATATAGATGCGTCATTTGGATTGGATACTTAATATATTCATCAAAATAATTATATATAAATAGCCCTAAGGCCGTTTAATACAAATCCGAGATTACAATAAAATAAATGTTCATTTTTACAAGGGATCTTTATTCAGCTCCCAATATATGTATATGAAACGTTTCTGATAGTCAGTCTTTTGCGGTGGCATAGAGGTGACATTCACTTCTCTTTTTTTAAATTGCTCTCCTTTTTTTTCTATCTCGGGGCCACGAGTTAGCTATGTCGTGGCCACGAGATAGAAAAAAGAGGAGTGAATAACTAAATAAAAGCGGCGTACAATTAAAAAAAGAGCGCTGCTTCTCTTTTTTTAAATTGCTCTCCTCTTTTTTCTATCTCGTTGCCACGAGTTAGCTATGTCGTGGCCACGAGATAGAAAAAAGAGGAGTGCAAAACTAAATAAAAGCGGCGTACAATTAAAAAAAAGAGCGGTGCAGTAAATAAAGGCAGAGTGCATTAAATAAAAGAGGAGAGAATTTTCGTCATCTCGAGATCCCGAGTTAGTCAGCCAATCAAATGTTGCGTAACATGTGTAAATATTCTGTACGCATATATATAGCTGGTCAAAGCAGGCAAGGCTCTGATATAACATAACATACTTCTATTAGTACTACTATTACTGCTGCTACTACTGCTGCTGTTGTTGTTGTTGCTGCTGTTACTACTACTACTACTACTACTACTACTTCTACTACTACTACTACTACTACTACTACTGCTGCTGCTGCTACTACTACTACTACTACTACTACTACTACTACTACTACTACTTCTACTACTACTACTACTACTACTACTACTACTACTACTTCTACTACTACTACGACAACTACTGATACTACATTTACTACTGCTACTACAACTACTACGACTACCACTTCGACGACGACGACGACGACGGACGACCAACGGACGACCGACGACCGACCGATGGACGACGACCGACGGACGACCGAGGGACGACCGATGTTTGAGCGAGGGACGACCGACGGACGACGCTGGATGGACGACCGAGGGACGACCGGAGGACGGACGACCGACGGACGAGGCCGGATGGACGACCGACGGACGACGACCGGAGGACGGACGATGGACGACCGATGGACGACCGACAGACAACTACGACTACTACGACGACGACTACTACTTTTTCTACTTCTACTACTACTACTACTACTACTGCTACTACTACTACTACTACTACTACTACTACTACTACTACTACTACTTCTACTACTACTACTACTACTTCTACTACTACTACTACTACTACTTCTACTACTACTACTTCCACTACTACTAGCAGTAGCTGCTTCTCTTTTTTTAAATTGCTCTCCTCTTTTTTCTATCTCGTTGCCACGAGTTAGCTATGTCGTGGCCACGAGATAGAAAAAAGAGGAGTGCAAAACTAAATAAAAGCGGCTTACAATTAAAAAAAAGAGCGGTGCAGTAAATAAAGGCAGAGTGCATTAAATAAAAGAGGAGAGAATTTTCGTCATCTCGAGATCCCGAGTTAGTCAGCCAATCAAATGTTGCGTAACATGTGTAAATATTCTGTACGCATATATATAGCTGGTCAAAGCAGGCAAGGCTCTGATATAACATAACATACTTCTATTAGTACTACTATTACTGCTGCTACTACTGCTGCTGTTGTTGTTGTTGCTGCTGTTACTACTACTACTACTACTACTACTTCTACTACTACTACTACTACTACTACTGCTGCTGCTGCTACTACTACTACTACTACTACTACTACTACTACTACTACTTCTACTACTACTACTACTACTACTACTACTACTACTTCTACTACTACTACGACAACTACTGATACTACATTTACTACTGCTACTACAACTACTACGACTACCACTTCGACGACGACGACGGACGACCAACGGACGACCGACGACCGACCGATGGACGACGACCGACGGACGACCGAGGGACGACCGATGTTTGGACGAGGGACGACCGACGGACGACGCTGGATGGACGACCGAGGGACGACCGGAGGACGGACGACCGACGGACGAGGCCGGATGGACGACCGACGGACGACGACCGGAGGACGGACGATGGACGACCGATGGACGACCGACAGACAACTACGACTACTACGACGACGACTACTACTTTTTCTACTTCTACTACTACTACTACTACTACTACTGCTACTACTACTACTACTACTACTACTACTACTACTACTACTACTACTTCTACTACTACTACTACTACTTCTACTACTACTACCACTACTACTTCTACTACTACTACTTCTACTACTACTAGCAGTAGCGATGGTAGTAGTAGTAGTAGTAGTAGAAGTAGTAGTAGTAGTAGTAGTAGTAGTAGTTGTAGAAGTAGTTGTAGTAGTAGTAGTAGTAGTAGAAGAAGTAGTAGTAGGAGTAGTAGTAGGAGAAGTAGTAGTTGAAGAAGAAGAAGAAGAAGTAGTAGTAGTAGTAGTAGTAGTAGTAGCAGTAGTAGTAGTAGCAGTAGTAGCAGTAGTAGTAGTAGTAGTAGTAGTAGTAGTAGTAGTAGTAGTAGTAGTAGTAGTAGTAGTAGTAGTAGGAGGAGGAGGAGGAGGAGGAGGAGGAGGAGGAGGAGTAGTAGTAGTAGTAGTAATAGTGGTAGTAGTTGTTGTAGTAGTAGTAGTAGTAGTAGTAGTAGTAGTAGTAGAAGTAGTAGTAGTAGTAGTAGTAGTAGTAGTAGTAGTAGAAGTAGTAGTAGTAGTAACAGCAGCAACATTAACAACAACAGCAGTAGTAGTAGTAGTAATAGTAGTACTAATAGTAGTATGCTATGTTATATGAACTTATATAAGATTCTTGCCTGCTTTGACCAGCTATGTATATGCGTACATAATATTTACACATGTTACGCAAAATTTGATTGGCTGACTAACTCGGGATCTCGAGATGACGAAAATTCTCTCCTCTTTTATTTACTGCACCGCTCTTTTTTTTATTGCACACCGCTTTTATTAAGTTTTGCTCTCCTCTTCTTTCTATCTCGTGGCCACGAGTTAGCTATGTCGTGGCCACGAGATAGAAAAAAATGGAGAGCAATTTAAAAAAAGAGAAGTGAATGTCACCTCTATGCCACCGTAGTCTTTCGTTTACTCATTTATTTTGATTACGCAATTTCTTTCTACAGCATATATGATTGTATTTAAGTTTAACTAAGCAATGTAGTTTATTTTGCGGCTTTAACAGTTTATATTGTAGAACATAGCCTGATACATCATTACAAAATATACGATTTCACCCGCCTAATCTGCCATCATTGCGATCTGCTTGTCAGAGTTATCCAATCACTATACCACGTGACTGTGTGGGAGGAGTGAAAGATAATTTTGCGACTGGACAATTCTTCAGTCCGACCATTCGTCTACAAAGTCACATCCCGTCTCATATAATGCCTCGTTGTCAACGACTTCGCAATCTGCCAAAGACAAAAATGGTACAATAATGAAAAAAGAGCTTACACGCAGTCATTTAAAAATCATGAACACTACAATTGACAATTTTTTAAAGATAATGGACCCGAAAAGAGGAAACGGATGAAATTATGTTTTTTTATTTAGTTATTGGCAAACTGTTCAAAGTTCACTTGTCAATTTGAGATGGTTATCGAGGGTTTTCAACGGTTATCGGGATAAACTAATATATACACAGATTTTTGTCATATTCTTCAAAGCAAGTATTTGACGGATTGACTGGATCCCAAGGGGATTTGGCAATGGTAATGCATTAAATAAATAAGGATTCAGAAAGATCTGAATGTATTTCTCAAAAATTATCTGCTTTATGTCTGTATTGTCATATATTTAGTATTTATTGCAATAATATCTATATATATTATTTATTTGTTTAATAGGAAATAAGGACAAAATAGCGAAAAATAAGAAATAAAACATATCGATACAAAATTTATTTGACAATGTTGCGCTTGTTGAATACACCTACCTTGAAGTAGCGGATTGTGAAGTTCGGACGAGTCGTTTGCTTTGCCAGGTGAAATCCCGTCAAGGGGCGAGTTGTTTGACTCCTTTGCAGATACACATAATACTTGTAGAAAAATATTTGTACCCACAAAAAACAATAAGAAACCACACATACGCATGTTTTAAACACGTAATGAGTTGAGTAATTGAAAAGGGGAGCGTTTAATTTGCATCACTTTCATAATTTTATTATTCAATGTAAAGAGTAAGAATTAATCAATTTGGTATAAAGTAACACAAAAGTGTTCTTGCAGCATAATAAATAAAATATAAATAAAAGCTGTGAACACTTGTACTTCATACTCACTGTATCACTGGGGAGCATCTGCAGGTCGGCAGATTTGAACATCCGTCCGAAACGACGTCCTGGACTTGAAGGTGAAACATTTGCGATGCTCTCAATCTCTTGTGGCGAAGGATGTACACGGCGACGTCTTTCAATAGCCTGTGAGTAATTAGGTAGTTGGAATCTCATGTGCTTAAATCTTTGTTTCGTTTTTGTAAATGCTAATATTGTGGTATTAATCCAAATGTTTAAAATTGAATTGTGTTGTACCATTTTAGAGTGCGATTCAACCAGATATATATTTCTTCACCATCCACATAATTTCATTCTTCAAAGCTAAATGTAAGTAGTAAATGATTTTGTATGAAGTTGTGAAAAGATTGCACTCGCAGCATAACGTATATTATTTAAAAATGGTTGTGTATAATTTTACAGCTCACTCACCTTATCACTGGGGAATATTTGTCGTTCGCCCGATTCTGGCCGTACGCAACGACGTCCTGCAACATACTGTTGTACTGGAAAAACGTCAGCAGCTTTTGCTGAGACTGAAATTGCCCCTTGGTTAGAGACGGGCGATGCATATTGAAATTGACTTTCTGGTGGTGGTGGTGGTGGTGGTGGAAAACGACCTTGTCTCCTTACTGTACTTGGTGGTTGAACTTCTGCACAAAGAATAAAAACACCATTTAATTTACAATCAATAATATTTTTCAATAACAGTTCATTGTGGAGTGATCAGGAGTGTGGATGCGTAAAAATAATATCACCGAGTGCGATTTGAACATTATAAAAAACACAAAGTAATTCAATTCGAGTAAAATTTACATTTTGTGTAAATATAAGTTTACTGTGCATTTCAATATTACACGTTTCATATGGTAGACAAAATCTAACGCACTGTAACACTTCAATACCTTCGACAAGTTTGGGATCGGTTATGTACAGTTAAAGTTTTATTATGGGCATCTAACAGTTTATTAGTGTCTATCGCTACCGTTGTTTATTTTTTGTGTTTTCACTTCATATACACTTATATTTAATAATGCAGCATCAACATACTAAAGCAATATCCCGGAAAGAGAAAAATAATGCATTTGAGTATCAACCGTACTTTCGTTTTACAACTGATCATGCATGTACGATGTGAACCTGAATTTAATTTTAGTGCATTTTCGTTCATACGACACATAGACACAATTTTGTTTTACAGATAATTTCGGCTTAGAGGACTGGGTGAGTCACGTAAAATATCGAATGTAAAATAAATTTTTACCACATTTTAACTAACTCCTTTGACCTGTTAATTCTTTTCAACTCAATTCAACAGTGAGAAATGCCAATAATATCACTTTAAGTTCTTCCTCTAACCGACAAGTTAACTTGAAAGCAAGCATTTCAAGTATAGTAACTACACAAACTTTTGTCGTATCTTTGCCTATTAATGGCCGATGCAAAATGCACCACATTCGATCTAATATTGCTCAATTCGTATTAACTATAAAATTGTAAATACTGCGTTATGATCACAATCCGTCGAAACTACTAAATCTTTCATATCAGATTTAAAAAAATCAAGACAATGTATAAAAACTCTTTACAATACATATATCCCTTAAAGTATGGTTATTGCTGTATGTTGCCGCAATAACCATATATTAACGGATATATATTACTTTGAGAAATTGTATAGAGGTAGAACAAACTGTTCCTAACTTTTTTCCGTTAAGTGTATCTCGCCCAGAAGATTCATTCTTGGCTGTCATTTGCATAACGTATACATGTACTAGTGAATCAGTGTACGTCATAACCTATTAACAGCTATCATGGTCTAAGATATTAAATAAGAAAAGTATCGTCATTATTTATTGACACCTCCCATACAATAAATTAACAATTTTACACGTAAATGAATACGTGTATATAAAAGTCAACCACACCTGCAATATACAATTTCATTTCTTTAAATGTTTAACCTTTGCATATTTTTGGAGAAATTACCCGACTGTACTGCTGTACTTAAAAAGAGGCATACATTAACAAATTCAGTGCTTGATTTCACACTAATATAGACTGATATTAAAATTTAAAAAAATATTTTGTGTACACGGTGCAAGTAAGATTCGAACTCTGCGAGCTTCAGCTGCTGCTGATGTTGCTGATCCTCTTCCTCCCTTCTGCTACTAATACTAGTACTTCAACTACTACTACTACTACTACTACTACTACTACTACTACTACAACTACTACTACAACAACAACAACTACTACTACTTTTACTACTACTACTACTACTACTACTACTACTTCTACTACTACTACTACTACTACTACTACTACTACTACTACTATTACTACTACTACTACTTCTATTTGTGCTTCAACTACTACTACTACTACTACTACTACTACTACTACTACTACTACTACTACTACTACTACTACTACTACTACTACTACTCCTCCTCCTCCTCCTCCTACTACTACTACTACTACTACTACTACTAACTACTACTCCTCCTCCTCCTACTACTACTACTACTACTACTACTACTACTACTACTACTACTACTACTACTACTACTACTACTACTACTACTACTACTACTACTACTACTCCTCCTCCTCCTCCTCCTACTACTACTACTACTACTACTACTACTACTACTCCTCCTCCTCCTCCTACTACTACTACTACTACTACTACTACTACTACTACTACTACTACTACTACAACTTCTACTACTACTACTACTACTAATACAACAACAACTACTACTACTACTACTACTGCTACTACTACTACTACTACGTCTACTACTACTACTACTAAAACAACTTCTACTTCTACTACTACTTCTACTTCTACTACTACTACTACTACAACTTCTACTACTACTACTACTACTACTACTACTACTACTACTACTACTACTACTACTACTACCTACTACTACTACTACTACTACTACTCTATACTACGTTCTACTACTACGTCTACTAGACTACTACTACTACTACTACGACTACTACCTAACTACTACTACTAAGACTACTACTACTACTACTACTACTACTACTACCTACTGCTACTACTACTACTACTACTACTACTACTACTACTACTACTACTTCTTCTTCTTCTTCTTCTACTACTACTGCTCCTACTACTACTCCTACTACTAATTCTTCTACTACTACTACTACTACTACTACTACTACAACTACTACTACAACTACTACTACTACTACTACTACTAGACTACTACTACTACTACTACTACTACTACTACTACTACTACTACTACTACTACTACTACTACTACTACTTCTACTTCTACTACTACTTCTATGACTACTACTACTGATTTTCTAGCCCGGATTTTAATATGCCGACGTCGGAAGCATTCATTAGTCCACAATCTTATAACGTGTTGCACGTTAAAGCAATTGATAATTGGACAATGAAAAAGTATTACTCTTTTGAACTTGCCTACTTCCCGGCTAGCTCAGTTGGTGGTGTGGCTGTGCTCTCAAATCAGAATTTATGAACGCGTGTATCAATACCGTCACATATCTTTGCATAGGAAAGGTCATGTAATTATTCCCTCGAAAAATTTAAGATATTTTTGGCCTTACTCTATATCATATTTAACAGGGCAAAATGCTCAACAGTACACTGTCAGTGTCGATAATTGTATGATGCTTATTTCTCAAATTTCGCTCTGTCGTATTTTCTGGTTAAGGAAGATGCCAAAATGCGAATATGCTAACACGAAATAACGATAAATACCCAACAGAGCGACAAAAAGGGCGCACATGCAAGCATTATGACATTTAACTCTTTCTTCTGGTTGGTATTTTTTATCATTCTCGCATTAGTCATGTTGTCGAGTTTTAAACCCGCAAACACGGAAAAAGTCAAAATATACCCGACAGAAAAAAGGGCACAAATATAGACCCTTGTAAGGCTGGTGAGACAATTATAAGAAATTGTTTAGCCACTAGTTTACAATATTTCATCGCCTATCACTAAATGAATATGTTTCTCATAAAAGGTCATTAGATATGCTTAGAAAACGGAAATGTACAGTAACAACACAGAACCTTCGGTTAAATCTAATAATTGAACAGTCATAAATGTTACTAGTAATTACGTTGTTTTCCTTAAAAATTGGCTTAAACAATTGGTACATATATGCATGACATACATAGTTGATTTAGGGCTTTGCGTAGAATGGATCAAAGAAATAATTTGAAATACTGTCAATTACGGAGGCGTTAATACAACAATTTTATGGGCGCTTATGGAACGTTATATGCAAAGCATATGGGGCTTCAACCGGTTTGAGGCCTAGGGCAAACACAACGCGCGTATAAAACTAACGATCTCAATCAAATGTACTCATTGAGACGGATTTTAGGAACAGAATGCTTAAAACGCATGAATAGGATACAACACATATTTTTTGTGCCCCAGCGTCGCTATTATTTGATATCTTAAAAAGCCTTTTTCTAATTGGACTTTGTTAGTGTCATTTTATCGCGAGGGCATATTCATTGTTTCCGTTAGCTAATTTATTGCGGATTAGAACAAACTGTACGTTTACATACATTCCAAGAGTTAGCTTTCCCAGCAGCGTTGTCACTCAGTTGAACTCATAAAAGCTGCTTAATTGATCAAATACGCGTTTCTCAAACAGTGTTTACAATTGCAATTTAAGCGCAAAACATTTTAATATAAATACTAGTAAGCGAAACTACCGCTGTTGGAGCAGTATTGCATTCTTATTATATACAAATTGCTGGTCCTTTATTTAAGGCAAGTGACCAATGGCCAAAAACAGTAAGAAAAAAAACAATACGAAACAACATACACACATAGAAGAATAAAGCTGGAGTCACCGCCTTGGAACGGTCAATGCAAACCATTTGGGGTTAAAACCGGGTTTAGAGCGCTCAACCTCGCACTTGGCCCAGCAATAATCATTCTACGTATAAGTGTAAATAACATTTAACCTCCCAGCATTGCAACTCAAATTAAACAATTATACAAGGGAATTGAAACGCAATCAATTTAATTACCATTACTCAATGGTAGGAAGGAGACCAGAGCAACAGAGTAACAACTTTTTGAGAAACGATGACATTACATTACGAACAAATGTCAACTAAATCCCTTCTCTTTACAAAAAGATTTAATAATATAGCATCATATAGTTTATATTTCAGATAATCTACGTGTCACATAATTGGTGTATTTTAGGTATATTCCTTGTTCGCTATAATGCAAACCCTGGGGCTACGTCAGTGTTGCTGGGGACCAATTAATTTGTTGACAGCAGGTACACGCTTTCTACTAGCTACAGTCCGTTTAAATTATAGGATATAATGCATGCCTTGGTTTACGTCAGTATGGCCGAAACTCATTAATTTGTTGACATTAGACGCACGGGTTCAGTCCGTTTAAAGTGTAGATCATGACAGGATTACTAGGTTGTTCCCGTATCGTGCATTTCAACAAATTGGTTTGACCCAAAAAGTTGACATGTTTATGTAACGATACCTGTATATAAGTAATGCGTTTTGGACACAAAAATAATAAGGATTTAACACATAGGACGTGCTCACAGAGGTTTTTCTTCAGAACCCAACCCCAGGTGGGGTGGGGTGGGGTCCTATCTGGATGGATTTGGACGGATTTTGTCATGTCTTGAAAACGTTGTTAGTTACTTTGAGAATTACATGGACTTGGAAGTTTTGCATTAACAAACTAATTTTCAGAATTATATTGACTTGGAAACTTTATGTTAACAACTGAATAAAGAGCAAAGAACTATCAATCGAGTTTATTTATTTGTGTTGCTACGGCACATACGTTCAAATACAGGAAGAAGCAGCAATATTGGGTGTAAAAGATCAATATAACATAGATTGTTTTTTATGTGACTGCTAAAACATAAATCAAACAGGAAAAATGCGTCATAGAGAAAATATTAATAAAGCGATGATGTGGCACTCAAAAGGTCCTGATCTAACAATAGAAACTGTTTGGCTCCATATGTTAAACATGTTTGGTACCTTCAACTAAAATCTCATAATGAATAATAAATTTACAGTCTAAACTTGGCCTTGGACCTCTTATAATTACCTTTGCATATCAGCTAGGGAAAGAGGACATCACCCCATTATGAGAAATTTATGAAGTTGATGGAGTTTTAGTTCGAACGAACTTTGCCAGGCGCAAACACAATAGTGTAAACAACTTTTGTGACTGATGTATGAAGTTCCCCACAGGTCGCATAAATAAATATTCATATCTATAACTCATCTTACTGTTAAATTATCAGTTGATGTTTTGAACACACTTAACAATCCATGAAGATGCATCATTATTTTTCATGAAATCGTCCAGTATGACTACAGCTTGATTGAATTTGTTCTCCTCACCCATATGTTAATGTACTCTCTCCATGGCATTTCCCTTACCAGTCTTCTTGATATAGATTGCCTCTATCTAAATATCAAAATTGATACCAGCCTTCTTGTATATGACAGCATTATACCATTATTACACAAAGGGTATAGTCTTTATTGTAAATTATTTTAGATAACGTCTTATCATGCGAACAATAGAATGTTGCAGCGAAGTAGAATTTGCGGTAGGCATATTTCAATATATTGGCCAAAACTTCTTAAAATACTATAGGTCAAATATACCACAATAATACTTACTTGACTGTTGCTGTGCTATCTCTTTCATCAGTTCTTCAAGTCCACCCTTCTTGTCAACAAAGTCGTAGATGAAATCGATCGTTTCCTCGTCCACTGTCGACATTCCTAAATACTCACAAATAATCTGTATCTCTGGATCCAACCCCTGCACCTGCTATAACAAATACATTTTTATAAATCTATAATTGTGCACAATTCATTGATCGAGGCGGTGGTCGATATTTTACTTAGTCCAGAATGCTAATTTTTCATGTGAAAAGCCGGGCCATATGCTGCCAGTATATTTTTTATATTAAGTTTTTTTTCACATTAGGTCAGCAACCGTTAAAGGGGCCTTTTCACAGATTTTGGCATGTATTGAAGTTTGTCATTAAATGCTTTATATTGATTCATGTAAACATTGGATCTTAAAAGCTCCAGTAAAAAAAATCAAAAATAAAATTTAAAAAAAGAAAACAGTAACCCTAAACAGGTCTCGAACCACTGACCCCTGGAGTCCTGGAGTAAAAGTCTACCACTTAGACCACTCGGCCATCCATGCTCATGCAGTGATGTATTTTTTACTTTATATAAGCAATCCTCGTAGTTTCACAAAATATAACGACAACAACAGAACTCTCAAAGTATTCAGTCGTCTCCCGTTGCAACGCTTTATAATTTTTAAGTTTTTAAATCGTCAAAAGATGCATATAATGGCTATTTTAGAGCATGGTAAATGTTCAGTATTACTGTTTCCTCACAAATATCATAACTAAAACAAAACTTTGCGAATCTGAAACTACTTTTTTTAATTTTGTCAATTTACCAAAACGTGAAAGGGCCCCTTTAAGGATGCCACAGACGTCAACAAAAGGATGTCATGAAGTATAGTATAGATAACAGTTCTCCTGTTATTATTGATGCTGTTGAAAGAATGGTGGTCGGTTAGATAAAAACATTACCACGCTTATCATATACCCCAGAGGTTTTGCAAGGAAGTACATATTTATCTGACATATGCTTTACATTGCCAATTACAATTTTAATTTAATATTATGATATCCTGCTATCACTGCAGAATTAAGAGTCTTACACCTTTAAAACATACACTAAGTGTATTTGGTTCTACAGTGGCATTTCGCTTTTTCGCACTTGAGATTGTAAACGTTTATGAAGGCATACACTTACATTGTTTTTCGTACAAGAATTGCTTCAAAATATTTGGGTTTTAATACATACCAATTTTCCATTTTAATATTTCACAATTAAAACGTTTTTATGTACCCTGTTCAGTCACGTTTACCAATTTAATGCCATAAACATTGAACATGCAAAAACTGCGTATGATTGGCATATGTGGAATTCTTTATTCTTTACAATTTGAGGTCCACTAGCTAAACAAGCGTAACAACACATACGTTCGTATACATACGTCGAGACCTGTGTCTAGGTTCAGCCCAACATGGCCGACGCGTCTTACGTCACTAGGCAAGCTTATCTCTTCGTTCGTCAGTTGTTTCTTCCGTCCCTTTGTCGCCTTATCTTTCTTCTTCGTGTTGTTTCTCACTGAGGTAACGTAGACCTAGGCAGGTGGCGCTCCTGATTCTAAAAATAGTCAGCCAATCATAATGCAGTACAATAAACTGACACACAACTAGCCATGCTCTTCTTATTTAAACTAGAAATGTGTCACATCCACTAAAGCCCCCTTTGATTAATGTTTTCAGATGACAAATCCATTATTTATGCAACCTACGAAAGACAGACAAAGCATAGTCAATCAGAAAAAACTGGTCGGACACAAAATTCCTTTCTTTATTTTACAAATTTAAGGTTATTCATTTGTTGAAGTTTTAAAAAGTAAACAGGGGGGTAAAGATGAGTTCAGTAAACAAAAATGTGGGGCACAAGCATATTTTTATTCTTTTAAGGCTGTTAGACTATAAGACGGGGTCCCGAGATTCGCTTCAATTGGATTCTATTTAGCATTGACATGTTTATCCGACGAGGTAAACATATCAATATGCATAACCTTTTTTTTTCAAAAAAAAAATTATAATCGAAATATTCAAATAGGATTTGTAAACTAACCAAACCCAATTATAAAC
Organism: Dreissena polymorpha; assembly: GCF_020536995.1. Classification (NCBI taxonomy): domain Eukaryota; kingdom Metazoa; phylum Mollusca; class Bivalvia; order Myida; family Dreissenidae; genus Dreissena; species Dreissena polymorpha. The sequence goes on from NC_068355.1 coordinate 159,580,459, forward strand.
ACAAAGAAACAGCCCTGAACCAATTTCAAGTTTTCTTATAATTCACTAGGGGAGGGTTTGAGGAAATTTGGAAGGAGCTATAGTCTGCTTACACAGAAACTTGATGAAACAATTTACTCTTACACATATGAGTGACAGGTGTTGAGCTTGCGATAATTATTTACATATCTTATTAGTTAACAACATAAAAGCTACAGTGGTGATTTAAGTCGCCTAGATGGAAGCAATTAGATACACAATAGTTGTTTTGACAGCTTCGACCATAATTTTGTGACAATGTTTGGTATCAATTTTTCGAATTCCTGACATCAATATAGTTTTTTTATCTATAAAAAATAGTTCCTCATATCAATATAAGTTTTTGTTTATACATGTATCAAAATATATTGCAATTAAAGCATGTTTTCGGAAAATACCTTTGAAAAACTGTAATTGTTCCGCAACATTTCTATAAACAGTTAATAATATTTTGAAATGTAGAACTAAAACATATAAACAGCGTTCTGTTAATTATTCAATTGAATATAGTATGCTGGTATCGTTAAGACTAGATCTGCATTGCTGAAATATCACATAAGTGTTGAAAAAGCATCCCACAATATCGTGTGGATGTTTGGAAGCATTTTACTCGTTCGTGCAATAAGTCGTCTGTTAAGTGTTACTTGTGTGTGTAACGATGTGCTTACTTACACAGGAACAACACCAATTTTGAACCTGTATTTGGTCTTTTGCTTGTTTATTTGTTCGATGCATTCAAATTTGAATACAAAATGAGTGTACGTCCATTTAGTTGCACGCCTTTTTCATCCTATATTAGTAGCAGCTAATAAAAAAATTGTCAGATCTTATACATTTATATTGAATATCAGACGATCAAATATTTGAATACTTTCATAGATAGAGTATCAAATACCAATTTTGATATTAGTTGCCATCCCAATTTTTTTATCAGAAAATTATTTCATGATATCAAAACATCGATTTCTTGATATCAAACATACGACCGACATCTTGATTACTGGTTTTCAACGTCTTGTTAGGCATGCATGTGTGTGTGTGTGTGTGTGTGTCTGTGCGTGCGTGCGTTGCGTGTGTGTATTTAGTCGTCATCAAATTCAGGTTATTCAGTTATGAAAATTTGAGCAATATCTGGCAAGCAATCTAAGAGGTGTTGAAATCACAACAGTTTGGGATATTATATCATAAAGTAGAAAACAGACAAAGGGCTATAATTCTGGCTAAAACCTAAATTTCCTTTTCTAACACCATATACATATTAAGTTCATTCAGCTTTGAAAGTTTGACCACAACCACCCAGTAGATAAAAGGAGTTCAAAAACAAGCTTATGGATGGGAAAAAACACACAAAAGACCTCGTCGGAGCCGAATTCGTTTCTTTACGGTCATCTATACATAAAGATCATTGATCTTTGAGAAGATCCGCCAAGTAGCAGGAGAGAAGTTGACATCTATGAAAACAGACAAAGGTCCAGTTTTCTGGCTAAACTCGTCGCAGCCAGAATTCCTGTTTTTAGAATCTTCTGCACATTTGGTGCTGTATTACAGCACACACAAAATGACATAATGCCTCACGATCAAAATAGCAAAACTATTGACAGAGATACCGTTTTATTAAATTGGTATGTTGAAGGATTGAATACTTAAGTCAGGCTGCCATAATACAAACCAACATCGCTGGTCACATGCGGCTGGTTAATGCCGCTCGAGTTCCCACGGTTACCTAGCCGCTGCTTTTGTCGCTCTTACAACCGGAAATTGAAAAATTCAATTAAAGTACACATTTCCTCAGTTCTCAATGTGCACAAAGTGATTTTTTTTTATCTTTTTAGATAGTTTACAACAATGTTAAAAGTTATATAAGTGGTGTGTTTTCACTTCCCAGACCGACCCAAATGTGTGTATTAATTCCAAACTGTTTTGATATTCAAGGTTTAATTTTGGATAATTGTGCATCATGCAATTAGATTCACTAAATTTAGTTGTACAAATAAAGGACAATGTTTTGAAAATTTATGTTATTGCACATAATTTAAAAGCATGAAATGCGAAATACCTCACTGATAGTAAACAAATGGTTAATCTTCCTTCCCTATTTATTTTGAGACCTTATTGGGAATTAAAATAATATTTTGTTTGGCCTAGTCGTACAGACAGATTGTTACTGTAGTTCTCCTCACCCATGCGTTTCTGAACCCGCTCCATGATCTTCCCCTCCACCATCTTCTGAAAATGGGCTGCCTCTTTCTCACTTGCAAATTTGAGACCAGCCTGACAGACCTTGGAACAACATGAGACAGATAACTATGAAATGCTTGCATTTACGGTGTTGTCATTTTAAATCGACTGCTTATCAAACGCGTACTTGAAAAACATCTGTGTTTCCAAGACATTTACGAATTTGTTCATATCTATACAAGATCAATTTCAAAAAGGTTGCGGTGATTTTGATGGTTATGGGATTGTCAAAGGCAACGAATACGTATTTATCAACTAGTTTCAACAGGCATGTGGAATCGAGTGTTAATTAATCATAAATTGTGCTATTATATCACTGTAGTTTAAAATTGGATTGCAGCTAGTGGAACCAGTAAAATCATGTTGACCAGTATAAAGACCATTCAAGTTACTTTAAAAGTCTAAATCTTGTCAATTAAGTAACGGTCAAATCAATCGTGAGATTGGGTGGCAAGGAAATTATTATAGGCAACGGCTGTGTAATCGTCAATGAGTTTTAGCCAGCGGTATTGATGCTAGTTGGGAACATAAAAATACATAACCTGCCACAAAATGATGGTTCGAATTTTTCTATGTCTAAATTATGTTTAGCTCAAACAAAACAAAGACAAAGCTCGAAATAATCACATGACAAGCCCAGTTGCCTTGCCAATTTGGTTGCATTTCTAGGCGAAACATTCTGAAAAACCTGTATAAATACACCAGTAGTTATTTTTTCTAAACTTACATTTGCCTCAAATGTGTGGAAGTATGTACTTAGGGTCTTGTACACAAAGTTGTCTGTAAGAACCTGTTCCCACACCATCTGATATGTCTGCAAAATAACATTGATATATTGAATAAAGCTCAACAATGCTGTGGGTACATATTGAAAAGAACATGACCTGACTGTAGAATATATTTGAATTGAACAATCCATGATGTTATAAAATTTTGAAATAATACAATACCATACTGTAAGTTTAAAGGATTACTGAAAGTACATATTAAATAAAGCATATGCCCATACAATGAAGAAACATTGGAATATAATATTTAATATATTTAATAATGCGAGTACATACTAAATTAGACGAATGCATGTATGATGCCAAGAAAATACTGCAATTGAACATGACTATAATGTAGATATATCGAAATATGATATGACAATATTGTTTTAACAGATTTAAACAGAGCATGGCCATATTGTTTGTTTATAATAATTGAAAGAGAACACGTTTATATAAATAGGACATATTAATACAGAGCAGGACCATATTTTGATCTCATATTAAACCAGAAAACTACCATTCTGTGAGAAGATTGTAAAATTAAACTTGTCTATACTAGGAGTATATATTGAAAGAGAACATATCAATTATGTGAGCACATGTATAACTAGATAAACCGTATACTGTGCGAACTTTTTAAAACAATCACAAATATATTGAGAAATTATGTTCAAAAAGAACATTTGTATTTCGTAAAAAATACAGTTTGAATTAAGTTTTGTAAACTGGTAGTCTGAACTTTGTCGCCTGTGATTTAAGATATTTTGCTATAATATATGGATGTTTTAAAAATGTACAAGATATAGAACATCTGTTTAAAAATAAATTTAGTCTGTGAACTAACTAATTGTTACAGAGAAAACATAAATACTTTCATGCGATGCTTCTTTATTTCCTAATGAGACACAGATTCACTTCAGGTGAAAATTCCTTTAGTTTCACTGTTCATACATATATTGCTTGTAAAAAAATTAACTCATACACATAAATATTTTGCTAAGTTTATAAAAAAAATTGGTAACCAATAAATCAAACCTAGTTTTAATATTACACTGACCATAGTAACCTTTTTTCAAACATACTAATATCAGTTTAAAGATTAATTGAAAATAGAAGGAACTGTTAAATAAAAAATTATTTATATGGAAATATACTATGAGAATGAAATCGCAAAAGGTTAATTGCAATATATTCATCATTTATAATATCATTAATAATAACCACGACGATGTCCTTCCAAAACAGACACACTGAAATCATAAACATGACGACAACAACAACAAAAGCTTTGTCACAGACAAATCAGAAGCCCCCTACCGGGCTAATGCTTTCGTTTTAAAACAGGAACACCATAAGATTCAACAACATAGCTTAACCAATTTTGAGTCATGGTCGGATCCATTGTATAGTTTTTAATTATTACTACAGCAACCACAATTTCTATCTGTCGAAAACTGTAATATTCACCGAATGACCCTCTCTCGACGTTATGAGTTCAATCATCCATCTTAAGTACTTATCGAATGTTTGCATGAAAACTTTATTCTTCCCTTATTTCTGTTACTTAAGCAATCAATTTTTTTTCCGAGGAAATATTTGAAATCACAAGCATATTTCCGAGATTTTCCCTTAACCACTTACCGAGATTAATAGACCTAGCTAGAGTTCTTGTTTAATTATCGCAAGATGCAAATTCTCGTGTTAAATTATTTACATAACTATATCAACCACATTTATTGTCTGACGAATACTGTTTAAGCGTACCTATGCCCCATACGGCCCTCTATCGAAATACTGAGTTTAATCAATCTGTTTATTGAAGAATCCTTATTGTTCAACCAAAACCGACGGATATGAATAACGTTCATATTCCGATTCGGCTCTCTATCCACATTCTGAGTTCCATTGACTTTTTTAATTTTCTGTTTATTTCCGTAACAATTGCCAAAATTGTATCTGGAGAAAAACAAAACAAGAAATAAAGTGCTTTATGCAGATTTTAATTTTTATTATTTCCGTAACTATACAACCCCAAGATTTAATCTGAAGAAAAGCAAAGGCATGCATAATCCCCATATGAGCCTCCATTGATATGTCAAGTATCATCTATCTAGCTTAAGTGCGTTTGGGGAATTCGAAGTATCAAATTTTTCGGACTACCAGGTGGACATGCGGAAAAACTGAAATAAGGGCATATTCTCTTTACGACCCTCTCAACACATACTAAGTTTAATGATCATAACTCTAGCATTTTATTGTGTTATCACATTATCCACAATTCATTTTAAAATAGCTATGTAACCATAGCAAACAAATATTTTATCGAAAGAAAAATGATATTACTTTCATATTCACCTAATGGCCATCAATCAACATACTAAGTTTAATTAACTTGGGTAAAATACTTTTGAGAAATATACAGATCTAGAATTTTCAATCGGACAGACAGACGGAGAACCGGACAAAATTGCAACTAATACGATTCGGTATTTTTACAATTATGCAAAGAGAAATTATACGCACATATAAAAGAATTTAAATATCGACCTTGGTTGAAAAACATAAAACACGCGGGACGAATTGCAATTGTGCGAATAGAATAGCCTTATTTCGAGTAACATTACTTCGATGGTATCTGAGTGACGCGACAGATCACATCTTCCGCCCTTTTACAGAGAAATGCGAGGATTATATGTCAGAAGAAAGTTATTAAAACTAATCACTTCCTCCCATTCGGCCTCCGCCGTATATACTTATTTTGATTGAGATGTTTTTGTTACGATATTTAAATAAATGTCCAATACACTCACAATTATTATAGGTATCCTCCAGTGATCAATTATCGGAGTTTTAAGAAAAAAAGTAACAGAATTTGGGGACAACAAAATACTTACCTTCAAAGAAGAATTTAATTAATGAAATCCACGACATATTTATGTATTTTTTACAGAATGTTTAACCACACAAAGCCGATAGTTCCATACCCACTGGGATAGCATTCACTAATTGCATGATTGATCTATTTATCGATGACGTAACAGCAACAGGAAAAGTACTCCATTACAATAGGTATAAGGCAAACTAAACTTAAAAAGCAGATTCACTTTATTTTATATAAACGTAAACGGTAATTCATTTTGTTTAACTTCTATTTACACAAACGTTCGTTAGTTTGTTAAAATTTAAAAATCAATTTGGGAATACATGTAACTATTAAAATGTTTGATAATTACACGTCAAATCGGAATTGGAGTATCACACTGAACATGTGTATATAACCTGACCGCGATGTGTGCGTATGCTAGAATTAACGATGATTTCATGCACCATTTTCGGACAATCGGGAGAAAGTGAAGGTCATTTGTTGAAAATAAATCAAATAAATTAAAGTGTTGTATTAACGCTTGCGCACTCGTTGTTTTCGCTTTGCAATTCGTGTGGAACTTTGATGACGAGGACCAAAAGAAAGTTCACATGTATTTGATATGGATACATTTAGATAATTTTAGTATAAGTTAGGTTTGACATTCAACTATCACTATGTTTCCCTATTTGTTGTTAAATTTGCCTGTATTTTCAATTTCAGTAATATTAGTGAAACAAAATACTCAGAGCACGTGTGTGTGGCTCCATCACCACAGTCTTGTTCTAAATGTAAACAAAATCACTGATAATAGGTCTTTGACGCTAATAGATCACCGTATGATGCTTTCTTTGTCTCCGCCACAATCCACTGGTGGTATAAAGTCATTATACTATTGGAAAGCGATTCAAAAACAATATGTATTACCCGGTAAAAACAATTTAATTTCGCATGGGTTATTAAATCGGGTTAATAATAATTACCTGACTAATGTTATGATTATATTAATATTTACATTACATTTTTCGCAAATAGAACTCAGTAATTGTCGCTTAGGCTTTACACTAATATGCCTGGATTGCTATTTCCTAAAATAAACCTCTATTGCGCAATGATTAACACGCAGCAGCTCTTATACTATTTTCTCTGACATCCATAATAACCGAAGTAAATACGCTTTTGTCATTTCCAAACGTTTTCCATTAATCCGTAATATAATGCTTTCTGGTATTTATCTTATACAGACATGCGATAACGTGCTGGACAGTAATAATAAAAGAACCTCCTTACTCATTTAATGTAATGCTGTCGACCCGATTATATCCTGAGTTTGTGTTCGGAACATAGAAATTTCGATAAGGATCGTTTATGAGTAAAAGTGGAATTTGTATCGATACATTGTTCCGTGTTCAAGGGTGTTATACATTAATGATAGCAGAAAACCTTAAGAGCCTTGTTTTCCGCGCGCTTAGGCATATACTAAGTATTTGACGTCTCCAACAGTGATTTCGACCGAGACGCAGCCCTATCCATCCTCAAAAGAAAGTAGTTTAACGTGCCCAATTTGTTCGTTCGGCCACGCCGTGATCTCTAGGCATTGTCCTTGAAACATACCGGTATATGTTAATTAATTACTTATTTATTATTTTATTAATTGTGTGAATGTTGTACCAGCCAAAAACTCTTTATTCTTAAATTTCTAACAGAGATTTCAATTTTTTAAATAAAAATATCAATGTGTGGGTTTACCCTGTAACATTTGTCTGCTATTATGAACTAATGTATACGAATGAATGCTTGCAAGGAGAAAAGTTGCAAGCAATCGATCAGTGTATGTGTTTCAAACGATAAGGAGGTCACCGGTACGACATCCACTCTGGGCGTGTTCTTAAGATCTTTGTTTAATGCACCAGGTACTGGTTTACTGATTTAACAAAAAAGTGGTAAAGACGCAATCAAGCTCAAATACATTTAACTAAACTTCTTATTAATTTAATCAACCACAAATATCTTTACATATATGTACACTTTTGACGTGAACCTTTGGGTCATAGAGCCTGATGAAGTATGACTTTTGAGGGTTGTCCTTCACGAAGCACGCAATGCCACAGCGATGCCTGTTCCAGTTCTGCTTGTTGGTTCCGTCATCAAGGTAAAGCTCAACGACAGCGGTCGAAAGGCTCTACAAAAATAAGCCCCGTTATAAACAAACTGATAAATTCAAGGACGTAAAAAAATTCCGATTGTGAGAATATTGGGGAACAGATACTATCGATACAGTGAACAGTATCGCCTTAGATCAGCCTATGCAGATTTTTTTTTTTTACATATGCGAAGTAGGTTGTATTTACCAATTTGGAATTACTAAATTCTACGCCAGAAGAGCCGAAATCCTTTAAACAAAGCAATGTTAATTGTTAATGATAAGCTTACTTTTATGTTTGTCGAAGAAATGCCAAAATTATGCTACATTTAACAAATCCAATAAGAGTTTCAGTTGTTTGAAGACTTGTTTTCCAATTTAAAGTTTTCTGCATCTAAATTCCCAACTGCATGAATACTAGGCCAGAGCAATGGACATGAAGTAGAACTGTACAAGTAATACTTTGTACTGGTTATTGTGCAGATTGTTCACCATTTTTCTTTATAGATCAAACCCTTCTGCTAAGTCCCTGAAAATAAGAAGATGAACATCACACTATGTACATAATAGCATACTGTTGAAATATCCTCGATATATAATCTGGCGCACAATCCTACTATCTTGCGGCTGTCCGGTTAGCGCAATGGTTGGTTCACGCACTTCTTTCTCCCTTAGGCGACCCTGGTTCAGTACCCGTTCCAGAAAGCATGTAAGTTTGGTTGGTGGTCACCATACCGGACAGGTGGGTTGTCCTCCGGGTACTCCGGCTCTCCCCTCCCCCTAAAAAAACTTAAGATCACGCAACAACTAGAAACAGCTGGAAATGAAGAAGTTATTTAAAAGTATTGTAAATGTTCGTGAGTCTAGTAAATCTATTTAGGGATGAGAGCTGAGGCACTTTACAATATTTCTTAAGTTGTCTTTTATTTTCAATTTAATTTTCCGGTTCACACATAATGCAGCCACGGTTGCGTAAGGACCTCATAAACTTCGAAATATACACACTAACTCTCTTGCACGACGGTGACATTACGACAACTGTTCTATGAGACACCCTTAAATATCAACCCGATGTCACATACAATTTATAGATCGACGATGGCAGCAATTTTCGGGTTACAGAAATATAAAGGAGTTCATCGCAAAATTCGCAAATAATTTCAAGTCGTTCTACACTATTTATAAAGTATATAGAAAACACGGAGCTCAAAATAAGCTTTCAATCTTGCGAGGTGCGTTCCGTTCCGTGCCTTAAAAGTTGTAAATTTATTGTTTTATTCTATACTAAAAACCAAGGACTGTAATTGCAAAAAAAACTAATTTTCAAATTTGTATCCTCTTGAAATGCTTTTTACTGGTTACATTCTCCGACCTGCGCGACATTGACGCCGCTATGGGGAATGCTTTGCTGCGGCACACCCTTCTCGACCTCTTGCAACTAACCACGCGAATTCGGCAACAATTGTCGCCAGAGTTCAAAGCGGAAAGGGATACATACGGAAACAATGGATACATATTGTCACAAGGGTACATAAGGTAACAAGGGATACATACGGTAACAAGGTATACATACGGTAACAAGGGATACATACGGTAACAAGGGATACATACGGTAACAAGGGATACATACGGTAACAAAAAATGTCATACTTGTCTACCCAGCTGCTATTGTCATCCACAGAAACACCTTTATGTACTTGTTCCTTACTGGCATAGCACACTCCGTTGTTTTAGCAACTCTGACGGCAACCAAAACTAATCCGCGAACAACACCATTTAAAAACAAGGGGTTAAGGCCATCGGCATCACACGCCCAAAATGAGATTAGTTGATGAAGGTTCATCCAGCCAGGCCAGCATGCCTCCAAAGTTGCCAGATTATGACAATAGTTTTAATCAATTTATAAAGAGTACATCGGATATGCTCCCATTGTACTTAAATAGTTTTCATAATTTCAAACCCAATGTATCCATCACCTGTATATGTCTAACAAAACTCTGTATAACTCTTGTTATATTGTATAACGTTTTTTTCATTTAAATTATTTTATTCATAATTATATATATATATATATTATATATTAAGATAGATTTTCCTTTCGCATTCGACTCAATTTGTTGAGATGATCTTTGATATCAAATATTCATAATATGAATAAGAGGAAATGTATTTGATTTTATAATAAATGTGTATGCAAACATAAAATTGTGCGACCCATTAAGCGGCAATAAATCAAGGTTTCTCAACTCTTGTGTTGTCCGACATGGTAAAACATATTCCCACTCATCTTTTCAATTTATTTGAACGATTTGGAAGACGATTTAAAACTACACTGTTCGGGAGTATTTAAATTACACTGTTCAGGAAAAACACATGGCAGTACCTCTGGCGATACTACATATTTTTTGCAGTTGCGTGCCCTTCTTTTTTCAGATCAGACAATATTATTTGGCCTGACCAAATCTGACTTAAATGATAGTCTTTCATATGTTTATATTTTTTTCCAGGAAGGGAAACAAAATAGTAACTACTATAAATCTAAAGTAATAGTCATTGGAATAAATGAGACGAACAAATACAGACTATACTTAAACGATACTGTTAAAGAATATATATTAGTATTAGTTTTCACTTCCTCTGGTATATTGTTGCGGTGGAAACGACAGTTGATACCCCAACCAATAAAGCGATCCACTTCAGACTTTACGTATGCAACACTTTTCAAACTTGTATGTTTCAGTTATAGGTAAAGATTTTGATTAAAAATTGCATATGTGATAATTGACTACATTATGTGCAAGCTTGTAATAAAAACGATTGGACGCTTTAGCATATGGGGTAGGTATGGCTACATTTTTTCGCACGTGAAACTGGTAAAACGCGATATAAATTGTTATTTTATTTAATATGCATCATTTAAAGTGGATTCTTACACAGGGAAAACATCAAGTTAGTTTTAAAAATATGGAGCGTAATTGCGAAATATGCATATTAAAGGCTACCATACGTGTTAAAGCGTTCGAACGTCAATGATGAATGATTTTATCGTGCGTTTGCAGGATTTCACTAATAATGGGCTATGTAAACAAAACAAAAACAGGCAAATATTAATTGCATCATTGTGTTAAAAACCTTATATAAAGCTTGTCATTTTTAAAATAAAGTGAACATAATACTATAAAACATCATGATGTAACGACGAGCTCTGAGGGACATGTCATTAAAATGCAAATCACATACACTGGATGGTGAGCTGATATGTCGCTCTGTAAAGACTGCTCTCACATTTAGCCACAGAATGCGAAACTAAATAACTTCAAAATATAACATTACTGTAATACTGTTTAGGATGTGCGAAAATTTGCCTCATCGTAATACACATTCACATGATCGTTAAAATAACGAAGACATACAAACAATAAAGAAACCTATTCATTTAATACATTGTAATTAAGGACATTTTTATACAAAAACGGCATAAGTGCAATGTTATTTGAAGCATCAGGAAGTTCAAACAAATTCCTTCAGTATAAATTAATGTCACCAGACGAAATATACAGAAACTGATGAAAGAGGCTTTGAATTAAGAAAACCAAGCTTTATAGTATTAGCATAGTAAAATGGACTCCAGTTCAATATGGGCATACACCTTAATTCCACACCTTTAATTCCTTATTCAGAAGCCATAATTTCGGATACTTAAATTCGGATCATTCTCGCATAGCACCGCTTTATATTCTTTATTATTGGCGATGTTTAATGTAAGATTTGTTATTTATATCTCTGGTACAGTTCTTGAAGTCTTATCTGACCCTGAAATTTGGTCAAGACTATATGATAGCTGAAAACTAAACATGTTTTAGATATCTCATTCCGTTTTCATACGAAAACAGTTACGAAGGGATATGATTAAGCATGCAAAATGATTTCAATACGTCACCATAAAAGAAAGACTGCACCGGAAGCAGCGGTCCAAATGCCTCTAGAAGACTGAACAGTTTTATCGAAATACTTCGATATTTTATGTTATAATTGAAACGAAAAAGCGCGCATCCAAGCTGTAAAAGTGTGTTTTCGTCTTATTTTGTTTAGTGGGAATACGCGTTTTTTCGCTCATGCAGACCATCGTTACATTCGGCGACTTTCAACTTCAGCACACGATTCTTTACCGTGGGATCCACAAAATGGCAATGGTCTTGATGGTAAACAGTCCTTTGCCGTTCTTAGAGTAACAGTTCTATATTCGCAATGAATGCCAATATGTCGGACATGCGTATACGGGATACGGGGGGGGGGGGGGGGGGGGGGGGGCATGCGTATACGGGAGTTTACCGGGTTTAAGTGAGGTTAGCTGGAACTAAACTTCAAAGATGGCGTTTCTTGGGTTTTCTTGAAGGAATAGGGGATATTTTCACCCAGTAAGCCCCTTTGTATTTATAATAATTTTAAATGAATACGCCCTTTCTGCTCTCCGGTGTGTGTGCTTCCCTCGTTTTTTGTTTCCAGATCGTAGACGTCGGGATAAAAAAGTTATTGAAGGAAAACCGTCCACAAATCTTTTGTCTCCTTACGTGACGTTCGAAAAATGGGATGTACAAATATCAATTTCTATTATAATACACAGTATTGACGCACGTGTACGGTAAAATATAACTAAAATCATGATTATTGCATTTTCCCGACGCCGTTTAATCTCTTTTAAATAATTTATTGCCAAAAAGTATTGGATTAACCCCTCTTTTTGGATTTTACTTCCTTTTAAGCTCATTTTGGGACATGACTTCCAAATGACCAACAGCTCTTTCATATGTGAAAGAGATTGACACGAAATACCTACCCAGTTTAGTAGCATTTTATGTGGCACAATATAAGTGTTTTCTTAATCATTTTACTGTAGAATTATAAAAATGCTATACAAAAACCTGCCGACCAGCTGAATTAATTCACCTATTTTAAAGAAGATGGGTTGTTGGGTGGCTGATGTACGAGATAATAGAATGTTTATCAGCCCTTTCAATAATATTTTAATTTATTAAATGTATTTTATGACGTGTCGACCTTATTCTGATATGAAATTTTCTTAAACCATTCTTTTACTGTCTTTTTATATGATGAAGGTTAAAGGGCGATAATAAGTGCATCTTTCATTACAGTATATGTTATTAGAAATTTGAAAATTAGCGGAGGACTGAGAAACCATGCCCCAGTCATGGACCACATGAGTTTTAATGTAGAATATGCAAGAAAGTGTCCTTCAACAGAGCCAGACTAAAACAGCAAATAAAACAAACGAACCAAACACAAAAATGTACAGCTGATGTATTTAGTGTTTTTTTTGTTTATTATTTATTATTTCTACATAGACAAGTCTGACATTTAATTGCTGTGAGTGCTACTTAATTACACGTTTTGTTCCGTATAAGTCATGATGCTAGTTTCTCACCTTTTTATGAAAATAAGCCAATATCTGTGTTACGTCATTCCTTTCTACGATGTCTCTGCATACATTTTCAATTGTATTCAGCACTTGCATACATGATAAAAAATATTTGGGTCGGAGTGAATTCGTTATGCATTTGACATATTAACATTACTTAGGATTAGAAGGCAATGTTAGGAACAAACGAAATAATCATTCTAAGTTAACCAATACTTTATTCCCTCAATACAACAGTCTTAAATAATATGTATTCACATAAAATGTATAAAAGAGAAAAAAAATACATGTATTTATTCTACTGAACTGATATCGTGTATTGCATTTGCACAAATCTTTCTACCCACTACACATTCACCTTTTGCGATTATAATATAGTGACCAACTCAGAACTGGTTTAAAAGAAGGTCGTCCAAATTGTGTCACATCAAAGTCACAGGCATGTTTCAGTATCGTTATGGTTAAACGCGTCAAATGTCATTGTATTAAATAAACAATTAATATTTAAGTTTGCATCAAAAAATATCCACCGATATGCATATTCTAAGCAGGGCTGAGCCCAAGAAGGTGTCAGGTATTCCAAATTGCTTCATGTATTCCGAATCGCAATAATGGTAGTATTTGGTTACAGCAACCTTATACTAGTATCGAGCCGGCTTTACCCTTTTTTGTTTTGCATTACACTTATATTGCACGTATATGTGATTGTTTTTTGTGTTTAACTGGCGTGGTTCTTCGACGTAATCTTTTTGTTTGATTGGTTTTCATGTACCTTTCGCTTTCTAGAGCGGTACACACTTCGTTACGCCGTCGTTTTTAATCTTGGCATCCTCAACATATATGACTGTTGTCTTGATATCTTGAAATAATAAGCATAGTGTTCCGTTTAGTAAGCATAGTATTGCTGAATGGGTCAAGTTCCCCACGGGTACTACTTCACCGTATCCCGGGTACTTTGAAGTATACTTCACCGTACACGGATTTTTAAATGATACTTTTGATTACCCCGGTATACTAACAGGTACGCCATCTTTCCGAATAAAAAAATCTTCCCAAAATTGGTCGTACCTATTTTTTTCAAACCCAATTTGTTTTTCGTATCCAATTTTTTTTCGTACCAAATTTCTTTTTCGTACCCAATTTTTTTTTCGTAACCACATTTTTTTCGAACCCAATATTTTTTTCGTACAAAAATTTTTTTCGTACCCCAATTTTGTTTGGCATAATTTGTTTCGTACCCAAAATATTCGTACCCAAATTTTTTTCGTACCCAAAAGTATCATTTGTAAATCGGTGTACGGTGAAGTATACTTCAAAGTACGGGGAAGTAGTACCCGTTGGGAACTTGACCCATTCAGCCATATTATTCCGTTTCAGGCATATTCAAACATAAGTATGTTCATATGTGTTAAGTTAAACAGGTGACAATAACACTGTGTTAATAATACCGTCGAATATGTCTTATATTACACACACTAAATGTTAGCGTTGAGTGTGCGATAAAACATATGAAAATAAAAAGTTAATAATATTACAATTAATATAAAAAAAACTCTTGATTTCTTCAAGTAAACATGTTTTCCAAAACATTCGCACCAATGCGGAATTCATTCACGACAGCTATTTCGCATAAAGCCTTCTAACATAGGAAAGAGCTATTAATCATTTGGAAGTAAGTTCCCAAAATGTGCTTAAAAAGGAAGTTAGTTCCAAAAAGGTGGATTAACCCGTTATAATTCGGCATTAAATGAATTAATAGACATAAAAACGCGTCGAGATAATTAAAATAATCGTGATTTATGTTATATTTTACTGTAAATGTGCACACATACAGTTTATTATGGGAGAAAATGATATTCGAGCATCCAACCTCTCGAAGGTCAAAATTAAACAACAAATTTGTCGAAGGTTTTGCTTTAATAACTTCTTTATTCCGACGTCAACGGTATTGAAACAAACAACCGAGGGGAGCACAAACACCGTACAGCCGAAAGGGCTTATTCATTCAAAAGAAATTTAAATATAAACTGGCTTACCGGGTGAAAACATCCGCTACTCCTTCACGAAAAACACGAAATAGACGCCATCTTGGAAGTTAAGTTCCAACTTACCTCACTTAAACGCGGTGAGCTCCCGTATACGCATGCACCCCTGCTATTAGACTGGAAAGTTTCATCGAAATGCCTCTGTATTTATATGTTGTTGTTGTGTTGTTGCTGTGTTGTTGTTTTTTTAAATTAAAAACCAAAACTTACATAGATGTTATTGGGCTGTTTTATTTCAATAGATTTTCTATCTCTGAATGCACGGTTTTTTCGCTCTAGGATGCTTACGTCACATTCGGTGACCTTCAACATTGACGAACGATTAAAAGTCGTGGGAACCGACAAAATGACGCTGTTCTCGGTGGTTATCAGTCATATGTTTAGATAGTGTAATTGGTTACGTTTTCCTTATTTAGCCGCGAAAAAGGCACTGGATTATCTTTACAAAAGAGAACTTAGAAGAAATGTACTGCGATAAATATTTTTTTCATTCCCAACTTACATTTCCAGGGATTCCCATTGATGTATGCGTTTCTTTATTCATATGTATTTATTTGTTAAGTAAGAAAATGCCAGTTCCTTATTCGAATTGAACCAGTTACTTATTCCTTATTAAAACCTAATAAGGAACTATGTTATCATTCATTACAACAAAGTAGAAATGTTATGCAATTAATATTTTTTATACCTGTACTACATTTAAAATAATTTTCGTTTATTTATTCGTCACCTTGGTTCATTTTGATTTATTATTTACAGAAAGATTATTCCAGTTCCTTATTCGATTTAAATAAGGAATAAGGAACCAGTTCCTTATTCATTATTTAAACTGAATAATGAACTTGATTATCATTACTTAAACCTAAGTAGAAAGGTGTTGCAAGTAGAATTTAAATACACAACCTATATATAAAAATGTTCATTTATATGTGATGAATTTTTTATCAATTGCATTGATGTTTAAGTAAGAAAATGCCAGTTCCTTATTCGGCTTGAATAAGGAATAAGGAACTGGTTCATTATTCCTTATTCAGCCGCGAAAAAGGAACTGGGTTATAAATAAAAGCAAACATGTTGAAATGTACAAGACTGCACTTTTGTATCACATACATGTAAAATAATGTTATATGCTTAAGGTTTTGTTGATGCGAAGTTAGTATTCGTATTAGAAAATATCGGTTCGGTTTAAACAAGAAATCCTATGCAAGCGCGAAGAAGAAACATTAATATGTAACGTAATACATACAGTCAATGTATTCGAGTTAATTAGTTTAAATTTACTTCAGAATTGTAAGCATTATTTTTCGTTAAAACCCTATATCAAATATGTTAAGCTTGAATAAGGAATGAGGAACAGTTCCTTATTTCTTATTCAAAAAAGGAACTAGGAAAAAAGGAACCAACTTACTCTCCATCATTCTGGGCTATTTAACATCTTCGAATTATATCAAGCCAGAAATATCTTATCCGTCATACAATGCCGTGGGAAAATGCCGCTCGTCATATCTTTTTTACATGTTCACCATACATACCTTGTTTTAAAAACTTGACTTAAGTACTTGTTTACGGCATTTGGCATATGAATATTTCAATTTGATACAGCACATGTATATTTGCACGATGTTAACTATCATATGATATATGTGTCATAGATATCGATGTACACTTGACATATGTTGGGAAACAAACGAAGAGTATGTCAACCAAACGTTGAGGTCATATAGGCAAAAAAGCCAAGGACAAACTTTATAATGCACATATTTTACAATGGACCTGATGAAAGCTTAACATTATAAATTGCGCAGCACACAATCATTTGTGTCATGTTTATTCAAACATACGTGATAAATAATGAACATTTAACATAAACGATCTGCACTATGGCAATATTTCAACGTTAGCCTGTAAAATTAAGTCTTGACCTTTAGATGCTGCCGGCGACTAAGTGTCTCCACACGGCGTTAATTTGTGAATGTGTTTTTTTTAAGTCCACATTCTTTTTATAAATTTGCATGCCCGCCATATTTAACTTTTTAACTATAACTGTGATCGCGTGCAATAACATATGTTGATAATATATGGTAATGGAGTTTACTTTTTTCCTCATAAATAGTAAAGTTAAAATCCTGTATATTTTACAATACAGCATGAAGGACCAATAAATTTACTTACATGCGTTTATATAAAAAACCTCAAAACTTTAAAACTCAAGTGTACCTATTTTAACGTAACTGGATTACTGGTTTGTGTAACTGAATATCTTAAGGTCAGAAGTGACATGCCTATTTACTTTTGAAACTCTAGTGTATGTGAAATACTGCTTAAAATGTGCTCAGTGAAAAAATATATTGCCTTCAATACTAAATTTAAATTAATTCCTGCTCGGTTGCCAACATTATTTTGGGTTTAACTACGTGCGCAAAAACAGTTATTGTTAAATTCACAGAATCCACAGAATTATTTTAAATAAATCCACACAATTAAAAAAAAATAAGATAATAAAAAGTCTCTGTTGTTTTTTTAAGTTTTGATTGAAAAACAGAGGCATACACTATTTTCTTGACATCTACCATTTTTGCACCGGGTAATACTATCAATAATGCAATCAAGTCACGGGGTATGTATTAAATGATTTTCGCTTAAATAAAGCCACCAACCAATGTGAAAAGAAGACATTGATTGAATACTGAACCGAACTTTGGAAGAGTGGTTGTTTGCCGGAGCTCAAAATTAACAAGTCTTCTTCGATTCTGATTATAAACTCTCGAAAGGCATTGGCTTCAACACACATCCTAACAATTGATACACACAGTCAATGAAATTTCAAACTTGCGACTGACCAATTAAAAAACACATCTCTAACCATATAAGGGGCATATTGAAGGAAACACCCACTTGTAAACACGATCCTTGATCAACCAAAATTATCTTTGAAAAAGTGGTGAAATTTCTAGGTATGTACCTAGATAAACTTTTACTCACCACTTCAAATATTTGGCAGAAAGGTGCGAAAGGGACCTAAATTTAATGAGAATGTTAAGAGGCACAGGTTTCGGATCAGATAAAAATAGCCTCTTAACTCTCTACAAGTCCCTTATACGTCCAAAGCTAGATTATGGAGCCCAAATCTATGCATGTGCAAAGCCAAACGCCCTTAAAATGGTTGATGCCATTCAACATAAGGCTCTAAGGATAGCTCTGAGAGCCCTAAACTGTACACCGGGTGCACTGCTAGAGGAGGAGGCCGGTGTGTTACCTCTTGACTTGCGTAGAAAACAACAGTCCCTCAATTTCTGGGCCAGGGCTAAGTCTCTGCATGGTTCAAACCCCGTTAACCAACTTGTCGAGACTGGCACCTTCATCAAGGGGAAAATACTTAAGCGTAAGCATGTCGCCCTTCCTTTTGGTGCGAGTATTAGGACCCTGGTTGAAGATGCCGGTCTCGACAAGGTACATGTAGCAGACCTGAGGCCCTCCAAGGCCCCCCCTTGGACGCTTGGACCCATTGATGTTGACCTATCACTCTCTAATAAAATAACGAAAACTGACTTGCCACAACTCATCAAGTCAGAAGCTCTCTCTCTTATAGATAGTATGTATGCTGAGCATCTAAAAATCTACACTGACGGCTCCAAATGCCCTAACTCTGGTTTGGTAGCCAACTCTTTTGTAATCTCTTCAAAAAACATTAGTAAAACGCACAGGCTCAGCAACAATCTCTCTATTTTTACAGCAACACTTATGGCAATTAAATTCTCTCTTTGCTGGATATTGGTCAATAAACCTACTAAAACTGCTATTTTATCAGACTCAATGTCATCTTTTGAGTCCATAAAAAACAGAAATAGCAGATCTAGGCCTGATATTTTAGCTAGCATTTTGGAACTTCATCAACAGTGCCTAGATAAATTTTTAAAGGTCACATTAGTATGGTGTCCAGCACATGTCAACATCAGTGGGAATGAGCAGGCCGACAGGGGGGCAAAAGAGGGCCTCTTGAGGGGGGCCGTAGATGTTGGGGAACCTCTGGCACCTTCTGAGATCTACTCCCTGACAAAGAAATTTGTATTGGGTGAGTGGAATCTCCGGACCGACATTTTGTCTTCCCGTCGACATACTTTTACCAGACCTGCGAAAACCCTCAGGCCGCCTGACAGATACTCAGCAAGCATTGTGCTTGACAGAGCCATCACGCGCCTGAGGATGGGAACCACCCTATTACCCGGTGGCGCAGGAAAGTATGTCCTCGGTATAGACCCTGCATGTCCTAGGTGCCAGGAACCTCTCACTGCGCCCCACATGCTGCTGCACTGTCCTAACCATAAGGCGCAGAGGGACCACCTCGAAGCTGCATTGCACTCCAATGGACTAGTTTTTAACCTTTCCAACGTGCTAGACCCCAAGGGAGCAGCTAGGGGCCCGGTCTTCTCTGCCCTCGCCAAATACTTACTGGATTGTCAGATAACTGACAAAATCTAGGTCATTGGGGGAGGGAGAGCAGCCAACACCCACCTAATTATTCAGTCTTGTGACTGTTTTTTCTTTTAAAATGTGTAATCTTTGCACAAACCTGATGTAATCTAATAATTGTGTTGGATTTGTGTCGCTTTTACACAACTTTTATTTTAGCTTTTAATGGGTTTATTGTTCTACCCTGCCCTTTCTAAATCAGGCCAATGGCATTGACCTGGTCTTCTTTATTTTAATACATTTTTTATGAGAGTATGACGTTAGTCCACCATTTACATTTTTCAGTTTTTTAATATAATCATATTTTATGGCTTTTCTTACTACAAAAAAGGACGAGGTTGTCCCGTAACCTGTGATTGTTGGCTGCATTGCACCCCCTCCCTTCCCCTTTGACACCCCACCCCTTCAAACTCGAAGAACCATGTCGGACTGGAGTGCACGGTGCAGGGCCTTATACCATGATAAACACTTATTAAGCCCTATCCAGGACAAAGTATTGTCGATTTTGTAGACACTGCTAATTTTGTACCTTGTAGTACATTAAATCTTGTTGAAACTGCTATATTGTGAAGCAAATTTCCTTATTTTTGTGTAAAACTGCTATCTTATATAGCAAATTGCCTTAATTTTTTTCTCAATACTGCTATTTCTACACCATAGCAAACATTTTACCCTGTATTACACTAATTCATGTTAAAATTGATATTTTATATAGCAAATTTCCTCAATTTTATATTAAATTGCTATTTTATATAGCAAATTACAAAGGTTTTTCTGTTTAATTGCCATTTTACATACCATACAAGGTACTTTAGTACTATTCCCTCCATTGTTATCACCAATATATTAATAATATTGGTTAGATTAGAGCTTTTTGGGTTTATCTTAACGTATCTAGGTAATATTTGGTCTTTTTACCATTCTACATCTTACCTTTACCAATTTTCCTTCAATAGTATACAAACTATTTTTCATTTACCGTGCACTCCCTCTGGTCCAGGGGAAACAACCATTGTAGACTCCATCCCCACAATTACCTCCCTTAGTTCTACTGAGTGGCATCACCCCTGCTGGCTCTTTTTCCCCCACTCACATCGGCCTACACTTCCAAAAATCTCTTCTTCTCTCAACCCTCCAGGGTGGCAACAGGTATTTTAAATATATAAACGCATATGGTTCTGTACATATTGTTAATTATGTACCTTTTGTACAAATTTAGCTGTTTTGTCTCATTTTTAACTGTAAAGCACATTGTCTTACCTTTAATTTTTATGTGGCCCTATAAAGGTGACCGTTTGGAGACACGTAAGTTATTACCCTTAACATATAAGGGTTTTTTACTAAACCCACTTTTAAATATTGTTTTAATGCCACTCTGGGGGGACTTCTCTTCTCCATAGCCCAATCCTCCTTAAGTTCCATACAGACAGGGTCTTATGTTGGAGCATTACGGCTATATTCCCTGTCTGCAAGTGTTTAACATTGAGCCACATACATAAACTTGTACTCATTTCTTTTTTAATAACTTAATACTCAATTGCAACATTAATATATAATTGAGAGTTATATGTGTTATCATATATTGTCTTTTTTCCTTTCTTTTTCATATAATTGCATGTACACATGCAACTTCAATTTACACTTGAGAGCTGTTAAATCAGGCTCTGGCATCCCTACTAATTAATGTTCATAGATATAAACATATCTCTCCAACGATTAGATCTAGTTGTGTGGCATTTCGTTTAAACCTTAAATATACACATAATAATGGTACTTGACTATGTACGTAAATATATAGTGGCAATGTTCAACCACTTTGTGATCTGGAAAACCCTCAAGTATTATTATTTTGTTCTTCAAACATATTACACATCTGTGAAGTCCTTTTTCTATAAGCATTATATTAAAATAATCCTATTTGGATTCTAACATTTAAAACACAGATCACAAAGTCTAAAGACTCCAACAAACCCACTGCAGTATATACTGAACAGTGGGTCTAGTAATGATGATGCCACATACAACAGTATGTGTGTTTTCACCATCTTTACTTATAAAAATTGGGCTATTCTTTCTCTCTCTCCTCCTTAAAAAACAAAACAAACAATAGCATACAATAACAACATCATATAAATATTAATAAATAATAAAAAGTACAGTAACATAACATAAACATAGTAATTTATAACTATAAAATAAGTCCAAGTTCTTTTGGATTTATTCATCCTTTTTCTTTCATTTATATTCTCTGCATATAAAATATCATTATTTACTTTTTGTTTAAGTGCAACGACCGCCGCGGGAAAATTCTATTTATAAACGGATTGACCCATTGTGTCACACCGGTCTCATTGTGTCACACCGGTCTCATTGTGTACACACCGGTCTTACTGACAATAACGTAGTGACGTCACCATTTATGTATAGAATGCGGATTGACCTACTTGCAATCCTTAATAAGAAATTTCGGCCAATCAGCGCCATCGTTTTATAAGTGTATCATCCAATAAAAACGCCGCTTTTTAACAGCGTTAGGCCCAGCCAGTGTAAAGTACTGCGTTTTTCTTGTAACGCTTCATCAATAAGTATCGATATTGTTTAACCAATAGATTTTTATTAAGGCACCGCACCAACACTGCAAAGTTTTATATTTATATAAATGGTACAGCCCAGTAAAATCGGGCTGTCCATTTTATGGCCGTTTTCGACCTTTTTTAAGCAGAGTTTTATGTTAAGCAGTGTGCTCGGGCAATGGTTTTTAACCGAAGTCCCGAGGGTAAATAACCACATAAGTTAGTTAGTTAGACGATCCTTGAAACTGTAATTGTACGCAGTAAACGAACCATTAACTACGAAGAAAATAACATGTAAACTGGTAGAATTTACCGCTTGGCAACCCTACTTTAACTTTATTTCGATGATATAGGGCCAGATTGTACAGGCAGTAAGTCCATTGCTTAATATAAAATACGAACTCCTGAAAGTTTTACTGGAGTTTTGTTTTATATATAAATTATTATTGATGCGGTTTTTGAAGTATCAATGCATGCAGATAAGTGGATCCCCGTAACTATGAACACACAAACATATACAGACTTTTAATAGAAAATTCATTTATTGTTTGTATTTATTTATTTTGTATTCATTAATTTATATATACGTATACGATGTGTCTTTGTAGTTATTTTAGGCTGTCATTTTTGTTATTAAAAATCATCTCATTTTTTTTCAAGATATTAAGTAATTGCATGACCACAAAAAGCAAAGTCTGGGTGAATGTCTTAAAAATTTCATGGGACTAATATACAGATTGTTGAAATGACAACTGTCAAAATGTTTTGTCACAGATAACAGAAATAAAAGAACGTTGTACATCATATAGCAAAAACACTAATGACAAAGAATCAAACTTAATACATGTTAATGACGAGTTTAAAAAAAATGCAAAAGGCTGTAACAAGTCTCATAGCAAGTTTATCCATTTTTTTTCACAAAACGACTATTATCACAAGTGTTGAAATTTTGGACACATTTTATATCAAGACATTTCAATTACAGTTCAATTACATTTTTTTTAAATGTGTACGTTGTACATAATACAGGGAGAACTAACTGTTAAATGTGATGTTTAGTACGAATGAGATTGGGTACGAATAATTTCAGAAGATAGTACAGATTGAAGATAGATTGAACATGTATTTTTCTTCTTCCAGTATAAGAATCCCCACATTGCACGCATTATTGCACACGTCATTCAAACCTGCAAGGTAGACTTTTACTTACAATGTTGCAGTTTACCTCTTGAACAACATGCATATGTATTAGTGTGTCAAACGTTCCTCATCGCAAGCGCGTCAAATTGTGCAATGCTAAAACCGTTATATCGTGGGGGAAGGGATACGTTTAAAATATAACAGTCTCGCTCGGGCACTATGAACCAAAATACTTAACAAAATATATTGAATAATTTAGTAACTTGAAAACCTGTAATTAATTGTACTCCATGCCAATAAATAATAGTTCAAACTCACGTGTATATAAGTTAACTCTGTTTATATTGTCAATGTTAGCTGTGTAACACTTATGCTTTGTAAATTAATGTAAATTGTGTCTGATTATTTGTTCAGCTCTTTATGTAATTGAAGGAAATAAAGTTATATATTTTCATTACCAACCCTAATGAGGTCGACATTTCGGAAAAATTCAAACAAGTATCTCGACCTTGTGTTGCCTATGTTTGTTGGTTGAATAACTTGCTTTTAGTACAGTCGAAAAACACAACTGACATATAGAGTTCAATGCATAAAGTCTGAATCGTTATATGATAATTTAATCATCTAAGTGTTTATACAGGAATTTTGTAAAAACAAATGATAATAAACAGTAATTAAAACATTATGCTTTTTTGCATTAATTTCTCCACTTTGTGAAAAAAAAAAAGATTCTTACCGTACGTCCCCGACCTAGAGCTGTGAAAATATTATCTTTTTCTATGTCAGACAATGCTCGAGATTTTTCATCCGCTTTTTGGTGTTCAGTTGACATCGCGTTTGCCTTCGATTTAATTCCAATATATACACTTAGATGTTCTCTATGGTTATTTAAATGTTTGTTAAGCGTGCACAATCACAACAATGCCAACCATAGGTCCGTTTTCAGAGGTTCGACTTGTATTAATAAAAGACCAAGTGGGTCGACCTGTTTGGTTTTGTAGCTCAGCTCACCTCATGACTGTCGAGTTATGACTTCATCGCCACTCTTAGCTCCATAGTAAGAGCAAGCGTGTTATACAATACGTGTTGTTATCCCTTCCTGTTTCATGTAACCCAACATTTGATTTGCTAGGTGCCCAGCGAATGTCACAATGAAGCTGTTTGATTGTAGTAGGAAGTAAGTGCGTCGCATAATCCGTATGCGCAATTCACCTTAACCAAACTGTAGGTTTATACTTGTATCAAAAGCGATTACATCAATATCATTATTCGCTTTTGCGATTTGCCAAATCGTTGACACTTAAGTATCAAATGTATAAATAAAGCAAGTTTAAGCAGGACACATGTCGATACGTTTAAAGGAGAACAGAAAAGTTCAGACTTAAAAGCACATTTTATAAATGAATATAATATAATAACATTGAAATAAAAACACAAAAATAAAAAAAAACGATATAGTGCTAAAAAACGATGATTTTGATGATCGGTAATTTCCGTAATGCGTTCGGCACTTTCCGCCACCATTTTCCCTGATGACGTAGTCGTGGGGTCAGTATAAAACGCGGCATTTAGCGCAGACTGCAAATTGGAACTTGGAAATTGGAATTTTAAACCTTTCCAACGTGCTAGACCCCAAGGGAGCAGCTAGGGGCCCGGTTTTCTCTGCCCTCGCCAAATACCTTCTGGATTGTCAGATAACTGACAAAATCTAGGTCATTGGGGGAGGGAGAGCAGCCAACACCCACCTAATTATCCAGTCTTGTGACTGTTTTCCTTTAAACTGTGTAATCTTTGCACAAAACTGACGCAATCTAGTAATTGTGTTGGATTTGTGTCTCTTTTACACAACTCTTATTTTAGTTTTTAATGGGTTTATTGTTCTACCCCGCCCTTTCTAAATCAGGCCAATGGTATTGACCTGGTCTTCTTTATTTTAATACATTTTTTATGAGAGTATGACGTTAGTCCACCATTTACATTATTCAGTTTCTTAATATATACATATTTTTATGGCAGTTTTTATTTAAAAGAAAGGACGGGGCTGATCAGTAACCTGGATATGTTGGTTGCATTTCACCCCTCCCTTCCCCTCTGACACCCCCCTTCTCCTTCAAACTCGAAGAGCCATGTCAGACAGGAGTGCACGGTGCATGGTCATGTACACCTTTCAATACCATGTTATCCTTTAAGGGTATTTTCTATTTATGGGATTATTGTAACTCTCCCTATAAGCGGTATATTAACAATCATAACAAATAAAGTACTATTGTACAATTTTTATCTTAATCTTGAGAAATTTGCTAATTTTGCATAGTTAGTAAATAAGGTGTTCTTGTACCTTTTCTTTTAACATGCATCATCCCCTATATATTAATTTCTATAGAATGGATGTTAGCTTTTTGTAGGTTATTTCCTGCATTGTTGTATGAGTTGGTTTACCAATCCCACATATTACTAGAATATTTCAGTATATTAAACATTAGAGTGTATTATTTCTTTCTTTTTATTTATTAATTACCATGTGTAGTTCTCTTAGTTCCATTTACCGTGCACTCCCTCTGGTCTAGGGGACAAAACCATCAGTACTTCTCCATACAAAATTATCTCCCCTACACAAACCCAAGTTGTTTTGCCCCTGCTGGAAACCCACCCCACCACACCTACCTACACTTCCAAACTCCTTCTTTTAACCCCCCAGGGTGGCAACTTGTTTTTTACCTAGCAATAAGTGCATATAATATTGCACATTCTGTACATAATCTGCCTTTATGTATAAACTTTGTTTGTTTTGTCTAATTTTTAACTGTAAAGTATATTGTTTTACCTTTGATTTTTAAGTGGCCCTAAAGAGGTAACCGTTTGGCGACACGCAAGTTATTACTTGTAAATATATAAATATTATCATTAAATTTCTTTTAAATATTGTCTTAACGCCACTCTGGGGGGACGTCCTTCCTTCATAGCCCAATCCCCTATAAGTTCCATACAGACAGGGTCTTAGGTTGGAGCATCACGGCTATATTCCCTGTCTGCGAGTGTTCAACATTGTGCCACACTTACAAATAATGCTAATCTTAATACTAAATATAATTTATAACTATATTGCATTACAAATCTCAATTGTTTGTTGGAAACTATATAATATAATTGAATGTTTACATGCAAATCCCCTTCTTTTTTTTCTTTTTTTCTTCTTATGAGAGCTATTAAAACAGGCCCTACTTTCCCCAAATAATTAAGGTTTACTAATCTCTATATCTTACCATCGCTTAGAGCTCCTAGCATTACATATAGCTCAAACACCAAATGACACCTATCTATAGGTTTATTATGTATGTAGGTATATAGTGGCAATGTTAAACCACTTTGTGATCTGATAAAACCCAAAATATTAATATTTTTTGCATATATTATACATATCACTCCTTCATGTAATCTTTTTTCTCCCTAAAAACATAGAATTAAAAGTATTATTATGTTAATTTTAACAATAAAACCACAGATCACAAAGTCTAAAGACTCCAACAAACCCATTTCAGTATATACTGAACAGTGGGTCTAGTAATGATGATGCCACATACAACAGTATGTGTTTTCACCATCTTTACTTAAAAAAATTGGGCTATTCTCTCTCTCTCTTTCCATATAAAAATAAAACAACATACAATAACAACATCATTTTAATAATAATAATTAATAAGAAGTATAGCAACATAACATAAACATAGTAATTTATTGCTATAAAATAAGTAATAGAGGATATTTGTTCATGTCAGTGTAAGTTCGTTTGTTATTTCACGAGTGATCATAGAAAATATATTTTCACGAGTGGCGAAGCCACGAGTGAAAATGTTATTTTTCTATGATCACGAGTGAAAATAACAAACGATCTTACACTGACATGAACAAATTTTCTGTTTCTTTTATGCCTCTTTTTCAAGAAAATAATTAATAATAATTTCCCTTTCGCTGAAAAATAACCCTCTCCCGTTGCGTGCCTCAATACAGTTTAATACACAAAATGACGTCATTAGTGTTTGCATCATTCCTCCGCCGAAAGAAAAAAGTCCAATAGTTGATCGTCTACGAGAAAACAAAGCTGAAAGGTTTTAACATTTTATTGCTGTTACTAAAATAACCAAACAAAGTTAAGCATAAAATAATGCTACAATAATACTAACTTGTAACAACATTAGCTAAACAGTACATGTCCGTGATGTCGTAGGAATACGCAAATTTTGACATTTTCATTCATACCGTGCGCCATTTTTACAAACTGTCAACTGAGTAAATAAGTGTTTCAAACTGTGGATAAACAACAAACAGGATTATTTTAACTGGTGTTAAGTGTTGATGAGCAAACTTAATCGCTATCACTGTCACTGGGGATCATTCTAATCCTCTTGAACGACTGCCGCACGATGTCAGGGCTGGAAGAATCATTATGCACATGGCTGTGTTGTTGGACTTGCTGCTGAGACAGCGTGTTTTGTTCCTTTCGATTGAAGTTGAACACAACGTTTCCATGAAAGTGAGAGTTCATGAAAAATCCTCTTCCCATCGGCATCTCACAGGAATCCCCGAATTTGTGTGTGGACATTGCAGGACGAGCGGGAGCCCGAGGCAAGATGCTGTTTGGACGTGACGAGTCTGACAAAATGTCAGAAATGGCCATTGACTGCTGGTTGTTCAATTTGCTGTAGTTGTTGATGCTGTTGATGTTTTTATGGCCCGAAATTTGAACTATATGATTAGCTGGGACTCCTTCATCATTTAACTTCTGCACCATGCGTTTTCTCACACTGAAAATGATACAGTATAATGGATGTAAACAAACAGGATAATTCATGCTGATAATGATTTTTAGAAAAATGCATAAGCCACTTCAGTGTAGTGATCATCAAAAATATTGGCTGTTAAATCGAATTGATTATTTGATAATGTAAGTGTAAAAATGTCATTGGAAATAAAATATTAGTTTTAAATTTACAAAATTAAGTGAACATGTACCTGTATTGTACAACTTCAAAGCTGGAAATTAATAAACTGATGAAAGAACATCTAGTTCTGGCCTCCATAACTTTAAATGTCGCTTTTTATGATTTTTGACTGGCGCAACTTTATACAGGTCTGTCAATACTTGCGTGGCGTAGTAGATATGGTGTCCGCCTAGCGATCGGGAGGTCATGGGTTCGAACCCCACTGGGAGCGTTTCTTTGATCTCTCCCAAAGACACCGAGTACTGGTTCTAGTCCCAGGAAATGGACTCGAGAGCGTTTATATAAGTCTATGGCTTTCGATGCAATCGAGTAAAAATAAATAGGTTTTAACAAAAACTTTGTAAACTGTTCGCTGAAGTTTCTTTACCCCTACTTAAAAAAACATCATGAGCCACACCAGACGAAAACAGACATTATGTAGCAAGCAAACAGTTTCGCTTTTGAAAGCGCAGTCAGCTTAAAATTGCGAGCAGATCTGGATTTATCCTTGGCGCCATCTCCCCAAGGTCTGTTTTTTTACGGATGCGGATCATGTGTATAGTTAATAGTTACTTTTTAGTACCAGTATGGTGTTATGCGTGCCTCTTCAATTCCTGCATCTGTTTTCATCTCATTCATGATATTGTACAGCGTATTTACTCCCATTGCCGATTTCTTATACCAGCCTTTTTGGGCTGGTGTACAAACACTCAAGAAAAATGGAGAGTCTGCAACCAACATGTCAGTAGGCCGTCTGTCGCGGTATGTTTTGTACAGATGAACAGGATCACGTTGAGGATCATCACGTATCTCATAGGCTTTTGGCTGATTTGCCCTTTAAAAAAATTAAAAAAAATATTTAAGAAACACTTATTTTAGGTGTACCGATGCAATATTAAGATTTATTATCAGTGAAATAAAATTGATATTTTCACTATTTGATGTAAAAAATAACATTGAAAATGTCAATTTATTAATAAATAGATTATTTGTTTATTTATAGAATCTAAATATGATATTATTTATTTATTTATTTATTCATTCTTTTTTTTTCATTTTTTATTTATTTATCTATTTATTTATTTTTTTAATATTAATTAATTTAATAGAAGCTGAACAGATTATTTATTTTAATAATGTTTTGAAAAATAAGTAAAAAGTAATTGCCTGGTATCGCGAACATTAGCACCAGTCCTTGTCTTCGTCTGACGTTCCTTAGACAACGTAATGAACTGACGCCCGGAGCTCGGATCAACTTCTAGAGAGACATCGCCCCATTTCATATTGCGGATTTCAGTACCTGTTCTCATTCCAAAATATGTTGCACAGACGAACCACATAGAATGAGCTAAAGAGCGTGCCGAGTGGTCACCCAATGTCTTTGCCTTGTACATCAGGTCAAGGTGTTCATCGGTTAATGTTTCTGCTGTTTTCGGCTTGTTACCTAAGCCCTGCTTTTTGAGGTCCTTTTGCTTAGACTTGAGAACATCTTTTGCCCTTTGAAACTCTCGATCAGTAGCTATCCTAAGTTTGCAATTGTGTTTCTTTAGGTGTCTGTCTATAGAGCACATGAAACCTCTTAACGTGGTGGGCTCATATTCTTCACCATTCTTTTTTGTAACAGATAGTAAAAACTCACATATGTATTCATTTAGGGTGTCAGGTGGTATAAACTGTGCAAGTCTTGATTCCTCCTTGTAATGCAGAAATGAACGAAAAAGTTTCATGGCTTGATTTGTTTTCTTTTCAGTATTTTCATTTTCACTCAAGAATGAGTCAATGTCAACGACTCTAAACTTTCGAACCTCAGAATTTGTATTAACATTACTCACAGTTTTTAGTATTTCATTTTCATATCTTTCATCCTCATTTTCATGATCAACCTCTTTTGCCCCACCCATTGTTGATACCACAACTGTTTCAATTGATTCCTCAGGCTCATTGTTTACATAATTGTCCAGATCAAAAAATTCACCAAAGAATGCATGGTATTCATCATCACTTAATTCTGCAAATGCTTCCATTTTTTTTTAAAGATCAAACAAAGATTTTATATTTTTTATTGTTCCCATATACTTGTATAGTGTACATGTACATTGGTACAATGCAGACGGCTTAAACAAGGGACATTACTTTGCAAGTACTTTTTAACAATCTCCTACGCAGTGGTCTCCCTTTCACTAGAAGTAGAAAAAGTGGTTTACAGTCAACTCGTACCTAAGTCAACTCGCACGGTAGTCAACTCGCACGTTTTTTGGTTAACTCGCACGGAAGTTAATTCGTACCTAAGTCAACTTGCACGGTAGTCAAAATATTGATGTATTAATGGGTTCTAAATGAGTAATTTATGCATAAAAACAAATTATTAATACTTTCAGAGTTTAGTTAATACTTTTTATTTAAAAATATTTACAAAATAACACACACAAAAAAATTCACAAAATATTGTTTATACCATGGTAACGTTATCGGCACATTAAAACTGACATTTTAAGTACTTTTAAAAATATATTTTTTAACAATTCTTTTAATTTTAATTACATTATTAATACACATTATCAAAGCTTTATATATACACAAGTAGACATACATCTATATACTTTTATTGTAATATTTATTTCAATACATTAACACACAGTATCATAGCTTTACAATATGTACACAAGTAGACATACATCTACATACTTTTCTTTTAATATTTATTTCAATATTTACACAAAGCTTTACAATATGTACACAATGAGACATACATCTATATATATAAAAAAATAAAATATTTTCACACATAATCAAAGATTTACAATATATTCACAAGGCGACATACATCTATATAAAAAAAAATAAATATTTATTTCAATATTTTCACACATAATCAAAGATTTACAAAATATAAACAAGGAGACATACATCTATATACTTTTGTTTTAATATTTATTTCAAAATGTTCACACAATCAAAGATTTACAATATATACCCAAGGAGAGATACATCTAAGTATTTTTTTTTATTTCAATATTCACAAGATATTTACATTGTAGTTCAATCAAGCACAGTGCTTGTACTTTGTGCTCATCTGTTTTATACATCTTTTCAACCACAGTGCTTGTACTTTGTGCTCATCTGTTTCAGTAGTGCCGTTGCGGATACCTCGCCCCGCCTGTACAATGACCACAACCTGGCAATCTGGCCTTGCATGGTTTTCTGCTGGCGTCGCTGGTAGCGAGTCAGTTGCAGCTCCGTAACCAGCTGTACGTGCCGAAGTGCAACGTTTGCCTCGTCAGAAAGAAAACGGATGAGGAGGTACATGGGAGGGGCAATACCCGCTCTCCCATTGAGACGTCTGTGCCAACCTGAAGTTAAATTTGAAAGGAAATTAATGTTTCGTCATTACTTAGCAATACAAAAACATAATAAAATTAGTCGCAATAAAACACGTGTTTAGATGGCAATAGCATCAGATTTTTTTTACCTTCTACGTCGTTGTTTGAAAAAAAATAAGTCTCCGTCAAGCGACGAATGTGTAGAATTATTTCAAATAAGATAATCATCAGTATAATCCAATGGCTAATTAAATACCTCAAAGTCCAAATCCTGGGGATCATCTGGACGGAGCCGTTGCCTCTTTGCGGTTTACAACCCGCATGATGTAGTCGAGGTTTGGGTATTCGATGTCTGTTTGCGTAAGAACCTCGCTTGCCACGTTCTCCACAATACCACTTGCTGCAGTTAATTAATCCTAATAAACAAAGATTTATTTAATTTCAATTAACGAAGTCTCAAATATTTATTGTATACTGTTAGAAACGCTTAATTTTATGTCCGGAATTGTGCATCTTATTTTCGGGTAACAATATATCAAATTAATAGAAGTTTACGCACTTGCGTTAAGACCCGGTTTCTCAAAGCAATACTCATTTTGTAAACACATTTTCCATTTGGAAGTTCAAATCATGCTTGTAATTTATGAAGTTGTAGAAATATTTAATACATGAACAAATAATAAATAGAAAATGGAATTAATAAACAAATAAAATATGCATGCACATATTTATTAATAACTATTAATTATTAAGACGTTAAACAATTAATGAAGATCCCGTTACGTATGGAAAACTTATTGAGCACACAATTATAGGAAAAAAACGTATAACAATAATGTCAACGACGTGAGTACAAATACGTAAAGCTTAGCTTAGTATCATATAAACCGCGCATATATGATTATCATACCTACACGTATTTAAACATGGTTGTACGAAACAATGATTCATTTTACAATAATTCTCAATCATACAATTTTACAAGAATCAAATGTTTATTTATTTAATACTTTAATAAAATTTACCAACATTTTTCAAATTTGAACATTTGTTACGGTTCTACATTAATTAATTAGATATTAAATTAGATATTAAATTGTATAGCATGAACAATTAAAAAATATTTATTTAAGTATAGACGAGTTAATTGTTATTGTTTACATTCGGGATTTTCCGCGCATGCGCACTGACTGGTTGGCAAAAACACTGGTTGCAGTCACGTAAAACATATATAAAGGGCTTTTGTTTAGTCAATTAAACGATAAAAAATAAATAAACATTACAACTCTTAAACAATAGTGCAAATATATCATATTTAGTACTAATTAATGTATCATCATATATATAATTTCCTCTTTATAAAAATACAAATTAGTTATTAGCATCAGAGTAAACGTGGTCGGAAGACTAAATACTGACAATACCACACAACAAAACAATAAATTAGCCGTATTCTTTATTATAGTAAGACTTATAAAAATGATATTTCAAAACTTATAAAACATATATTAATTTGATTATAACTATAAATGGTGTGGATATTGTTATTGCTCATCAGCGACCAAAAGTGTATTATAAGAGGCGCATTAAATCAATTATTAAACAAAGCCATAAAAACGGAATACATAAACAATCCTTGAATGTTGTGGTAATTTTCTTTTCCATAGAATGAATTTTCGTTTCGTTTCCATTGAATTACAATATTAATAAATTTTAATATACAAATGAAAATAAAACCTGCATCTTGTGCAAATTGAACTGTCTTTTGCATGTATATTGAAATCTCTTAACAAGTAATAAGGAGTGATACATTTAACAATCTAGCATTTTATGATAAATATATATATTAATTTAATTTATTTCACGCAAATATTGTTTATCCATTGTGATTGCTTGGTTTCATGATGGTGTTACGTGCAATGCAAGAAGTGTATGATCTTTACACTAGATTGACGAGTTTACATTTGCCGGTACCCGCGGTAAATACATCAATTGTGTAGCAGTAATATTGAACAATATTTTAATGTTATAAAGCACTGTATTATAATGATTAAACTGGCTAACATATAAATACACATGTTCCTGTTAATCCGTTTCGGACAAATATCTTCTATTTTAATATGTTAAATTATTTATTAAAGCAAATGTTACGTATTTTGGCTTTAATATTTGGCTTGCTCAATATGACTGCTCAATATGCCAAGAGATGACATGGAGGTATCATAAAGTCTGCCTCATGTGGTCTATGCAGGGACCCAATTAAAGTATAGGTCCCTATGTTTATGACACCGGCATGTTTTCTGTGTAATTGTCTGGGCAGTTCCGATCATAACGAGATAATATGCTTGTGACGAACAACGGTGCAATTAAACACCAGGTTAGAAATGCTGAAATAAGTGTCAAAATTGGTGTGCACAATTAAATAAAACAATTAGATTTATGAATTTATTTGTTGTGTAACAAGGTAAGTTTGTACAGATATATTAAGATTAAAATCAGTTACTATATGTTGCGAACAAAAAGCGATCTATTTGTTGTTTGTTTCCATCTTTATTTGTGTTCTTTCATTAAATTTAATTTATTCTAAAAGAATTTCCATTTCTGAAATTTTGTATCTAAAATGGACGTGAAAATGCGGTTAGTAGAGATTTTTGTGGTAACCACATACCGAGCTCGAAGATAGTGTACGTTCCACTCCAGAGCTCGTTTTTAGTAAAGACAAATAATAACAACAATATAATCGTTCCAAAAATGAATTTCCACGCATGCTTATTTTTTATTCAGACATAAATAGTAAAATTATATTTGATACAGTACATGATTATCAATAAAAACGATGATTATGTCAATCTTCTCTATATGCGCTTATATGAATTCCACCTCTTTTTGCCAACCAGTGGGCGGAGTCTAAACTTGGCAGGTGCGTGTGACGTCACGCGGTAACTCGTCTATTCCATACTACAGCCTTATCTCTAGACAACCCCTATCAGTAATAGCCTTATCTACTCCTCGATAATCAGTACCCTCATCAGCTCTGAATGACTGACAGATTATCTGTTTATTGTAATTTTAGTGGTGAGAAATAGGGTATTGTTACTGATTAGGTGACAGCTGTTTTCAATATCTTTCATAGCTCATTAAAGGTAAAAAATATAAGCTTATACAAAGTTTATAACAATTAAATAGAAATAAGAATACAAATAATTAAATACTTTCCACGATTTTATATCAACGCGTGAACAATTAAACGTAGTTGAATTAATAATTGCAAATTACATATATTCCGATATTGGTTAAAAATACTTGGATCGAGTGATAACAGTATCACAAAAACAAACATTCATCTACAATACAATACAAATAAACAACGTTTATTAAATAACTTCAAGCAAAGCTGGTATATTGAGAAAAGCTGGTATATTGAGATAACTACTTGACTTTATGACAAATCAGAAATAAGAAATACAACACACCACTAACACGATTTCGATTATCTTCACATTAATTAGAAATCTAAAGAGGTCGTTATAATAACATAATACGCGAAAATAGAAAATGTAAGTTTTGCAACGGACACGCTATAGAAAATGAGTATCACTTTCCACTTGTTTGAAAAATTATAGTATACAATGAGATGAATGGTACTTACCGGTTTCGCATGTTCGGTGTTGCCATTTTTGGCAACTATCGCATTCATTTGCTTGCTGCCTTGGACCCACAGTCCTTGAACACAATATACACGGATAATCCATCACACACAAAAAACGCATGAATTCACTATACGTATGTATTTCGTAGCACATATATGTTGATAATGATAACCTATTCTTAATTTAGTCGATTTATATACATAACTAAACAACTTTGATCTATTATGAAATAACTTTAATTTTCTTTAATTTAACTCACACCTGATCATAAAAGTAAAACATTTTAATTACAAGCTAAATTAACATTCTCCGTTTTGTGACAAACATTAAAGTATCACTGATTAATTATCATACCAATTTAGTTTAATTGATTAATGCTTTGCCATTTTAATAATTGTTAGTTGTATATAAGACCTTTCACACCTATTACAAACATTCATATAACCCGTGAAAAACACCGACCTCAAGTGTAAAAGAACCATTAAATGTGACAACCGTATATTCAGATTATTAAAAAGGACATAATTATTATTATTTTTACTTATAAACTTCTTATAAACTACTGATCATATTACATCCTTCATCTATTTCTATATATTTTTTCGAGGCGTGCGAGTTGACTTTGAAAAGTGCGAGTTGACCAGAAATGCCGTGCGAGTTGACCAAAAAAACGTGCGAGTTGACTACCGTGCGAGTTGACTTAGGTACGAGTTGACCGGCACCCGTCTGACATCGAAATTGACAAATTAAGTGTTGTACAGTTGAAGGATTATTAAAGATTTCACAATCAGTATCTGTAAGGGAATAAGAATGAACTTGTTTTGAGGGCAATCAATTCGTACAAAAGCTAGGATTAAATGATCGACAGGTGCAAAGGAATGCGGAAGTAAATTATAAAAAAAAGGAAAACAGAAAATCTTGTTACGCCATTCGGTGAATAGCTGCCACATGATAAATTCAATAACGTATAATGTATGTTGGTCTTCATAAGGATGTAATTAAAACATTTAAATTAATTAACTTTTCAATAAATCGGCCTATAAGCAGGGTTTATTTTTGTTGTGATACCCTCATGTCAAATAAACCTGAAGAATGTGCATAAAAAGCAACATAAACATTCATCTTATCTTTGACTGACGGAATGCCCATAATTCACTTTAGAGAGATACTGCTTAGTGAAACACGATATTTATTTTCGTTTATGCGCGTCTTTTATATTAACTAAAATCAAAATGTCCAAATAAACAACACATTTCCATCATTACGAATCCTTTCTTCTACGCAATAGATTACATAGTATCCGATAAAGACTTAAAATAATATATCCGAACCTTTATGTAAGTACATAGGATAATTAAAGTTACATTTCTTTTTTTTCAGTTTTTAGTGCTTAATGCGTAGCGGTTATGATGGTACACGTACTTAAAAGGCATGCTACAAAAATATTTGTGAGCAAGTCTATGGCAAGCGGTTCGACGCATTATCCCAAGAAAATAGATTTTTCATGAGAACCTAGGTTCTCAGAATGAGAACCTAGGTTCTCAGAATGAGAACCTAGGTTCTCATTCTGAGAACTGTTCTCATGAGAACAATGGTTCCTAAATGAAATCTTGGGTTCTCATGAAAACTTGGGATTTCCGAGGGAACGACGCGAAAAGCTGTCGAGAACCTAGGTTCTTGTGAAAACCTTGGATATCAAACGAGAACTTTGGTTCTCAGAATAAGAACCTAGGTTCTTATGAAAAACCTAGTTTTTTAGGATTATGCGTCGAACCGCGCTGAAAACCGGGGTTCTGAAATGATAACTTTGGTTCTCATGAGAACCTAAGTTCTATGTGTCTATGTGCGTCGCCTCGCCGAGAACATGGGTTCTCGAGCGTAAACTAAGGTTTTCAAATATGAACACAGGTTCTCATGAAAAACTTAGTTTCTTGGGATTATGCGTCGAACCGCTTGCCATAATTAACCTCCAGTTGTCTCTCATTGCTTGGTACACGCTGACGGCATATGTGTAGAAAAAAGTGAGTTTTACTATTATTGAAATTTCCGTGCATGGGTGTTCTTGAGGAATGAAATTAGTAAAGTAATCGGTCGACATTGGTCTGAACACATTAATAACAATTTAAACTGTTTATGAAATACATCTTTAATTGTAAATACTATTTTGAGACTAATAATTGAAACAAATTCAGATCAGTCGTAAAATTATTCATTGTTACCGCATTAAATAAGTTTCAGATATTCAGTTCCCTTGTTCGGGCCTCAAACGACTGTACGGTACAGTTTTCTATTGTAAGTATGTCTGTGATATATTTAAGCAATCATTATGGTATAAATAGAAGTGTATATTCTATTGATAATGTGTAATAATGTATTATTCAATCTTAAGATATCGGCCCACACTGCAAGAAAACGTATGTACTAAAGACTTTGCAAACATATTTCAATAACTTGAGATATCTGCAAATAATAAAGTTCTTAAAACGGCGTGTTTTCATTCTGTCCAGCCCGTGTGTAATCATATGTGAACCTCATTGATCCTGCAACCTGAATAATATGTGTGCCGTATTCCAAACGAGCAAGTTTACGCCGTCCGACGCGTAATTCTGTGAACCTAGGTTCTCATTAAAGATGAGAACTTAAATTCTCGTCATGAGAACTATGGTTTTCACAGTGTAATTCTGGGAACCTAGGTTCTCATGAGAACTATCATTCCCAAATGAAAACCACGGATTATGGCAAGCGGTTCGACGCATAATCCCAGGAAACTAGGTTTTTCATGAGAACCTAGGTTCTCATTCTGAGGTTTTTAAATGAGATCTGGTTCTCATGAAAAACCTAGTTTCTCATGAGAACCTAGGTTCTCATGAAAACCTAGGATATCGAAAAAAAAACTTGGGTTCTGGAAGCCATGTGCAATCTTCAAGCGAGAACCTAGGTTCTCATGAAAAACCTAGTTTCTTGGGATTATGCGTCGAACCGCTTCCCATACAAGTCCTTCTAGTGAGATATCTGCGTTTATATTTAACATTGTTCGAAAGCTGCGAAAGTAGATATTCATTATTAACGTGTTTTCCATATTATTAAAGTGTTTTCCATATTTATAACTGTCAAAGCGTATTATAATGGTAGCTCACAATTGTTTTAAGGCTAAAATGAAATTGTTTCCACATTAGATCTATATCAGTAAGGAATGTTCACATTTTATATCCGAATTTAAAACTACAACAGTCCGTGGAAATATTAATGTATCAGATAAAAAAATATTTTTGAAAATAAGCAACAGCTGGTAAAAATGAGAAGCATCATCATAACTGTGTCATTTCCTATGACTTTATAGAATGTCGCATTTGAAAGCTGTTATGTGGACTTGTCACCTGACTCTAAGGCAAATTTTATGTAAGATAACTTTGGCCTTGTTTTACCATTGTGGCAGTGATACGTTTTTTATCAGCTACACACTACTAGAAATAATTATACACTTGTTCCGTGAAACCTTTGGGTCAAAGAGCCTGATGAAGTATGATCGTTGAGCACAGTCTTTCACAAAGCACACCACGCCACAGCAACGCTTGTTCCATTTCTTTCCGTATATCGTATCACCAAGGTACAGCTGAACTACAGCGGTCGACAAACTCTACAAAACAAGTTTTGTTATATAAATACTGGTCGATGCACGGTCGTATTTTATTATCACGCATGGCGCAGGTAAATCCAGGCAAAAAATCTTCATCTCGGTTTATAAGAGACATCTGAGACTCAGATATTACCATCAACGTGAAATATATTCATCCCCAGGGTGGCAACTTGTTTTTTACCTAGCAATAAGTGCATATAATATTGCACATTCTGTACATAATCTGCCTTTATGTATAAACTTTGTTTGTTTTGTCTAATTTTTAACTGTAAAGTATATTGTTTTACCAACGCTCAATACACCAACGCTTTATATGCTGCATAATTTTCGCGCCCTTTTTATTGAGAACAAGAGTGCCAAACTGTCACAAGATACGCCCGTTTGAAGGTTTTGGACACCATGCTAAATGCTTGAAATGCACTAAGTGACCTAGTTTTTGACCCGGCATGACCCATATTTGAAGTTGACCTAGATATTATTACAGGGGTCATAACAGGACCAGATTGCCAATCCTGAAAACAAGCCAGGGGTCTGGCTCTGCAGGCCACCAGCGGGGTCAAGGGGCAGCGCCTTTGTCAGGGGGATAAAGGGGGGCTAAGTCCCCTGGACAAAAATTGATTTAAATCATTTTCAGACCCTTCTAGATTGCATTTCCAAGCAGTTTTAAATGCATTTTATTATAGCAAAAGAAAGATTTTTTTCCAAGAATTTACTTATATTTTTCAGCATAATATAATACTACATTAACCAAATATTTTGAAAAAAATCAATACAGGAAAAATTGAAATAAAAAAATAATCATTAAAAAGTACAACCTTAGCCCATAATATAAACAGCACTAAATAATATCACATAAATATATATAATACTAACGATTTCCACCTAAAAACTGATGCTGTTACAAGAAAACGTAATCATAAATTATTCGTCAAGTGGCTAAATTTACCACCCCCCACACACCTGTTCACGCAAAGTAAGATTCACGGTTGTTTTCCTTTGTTCCAATGTCACAGTTTATCAAATTAATCGTCTATGTAAAGAAACAATAAAAATATAAACTAGATGCAACTACTGACCAAGTTTGGTGAAGATAAGATTTATACAATTTGAATTAGAGTCCGGACAAAGTAAAATGCACTAATTGACCCTTTGACCTAGTTTTTGACCCAGCATGACCCATATTCGGACTTGACCTAGATATCAACTAGATGCAACTACTGACCAAGTTTGGTGAAGATCGGATGAATACAATTTGAATTAGAGTCCGGACAAAGTGGCGCCGTTGAAAATGCACTAATTGACCCTATGACCTAGTTTTTGACCCGGCATGACCCATATTCGAACTTGGCCTATATATCAACTAGATGCAACTGCTGACCAAGTTTGGTGAAGATCGGATGAATACAATTTGAAATAGAGTCCGGACAAAGTGGCCCCTTTGAAAATGCACTTATTGACCCTATGACCTAGTTTTTGACCCGGCATGACCCATATTCGAACTTGGCCTAGATATCAACTAGATGCAACTGCTGACCAAGTTTGGTGAAGATCGGATGAATACAATTTGAATTAGAGTCCGGACAAAGTGATGCCTTCCGCCCGCCGCCCGCCGCCCGCCCGCCGCCCGCCCGCCCGCCAAGGGGTTTCACATAATACGTCCCGTATTTTATACGGGCGTATAAAAAGAGTCAACACAAAAGAGAATTTACACTGCAAAAATATTTCAACGTTGCGGTAACATTTACATTCGGAAGTGTGTTTCGTATTAAAAACGCGTTAACACCAACTTACGGGAGTGTGTTTTGGATTTACAGTAAAGAAGTGTACCGGCCGTTTGTTCACAAGTTGTTAATGAAGCTGTTAATGATACACACTAAATATTCAATCTGTGAAACTCAAACATCGTTATCGTGATAATTGAATAAAGGTGCGAAAATCTGATTAAAGGAGTGTACCGGCCGTTTGTTCACAAGCTGTGAAGAATTAATCAAAATGGTAATAAAACGAATAATGTATGAAAATGGGGGAAAGAATTATTATTGAAGGATAAAATAGACAAAAATAGAATGAAATATATTAACATTTATTTACAAAGATCAAGCAAGCAATTTGTTGTTGAAAAAAGACACGCATTTATTAACGATAAACAGGCATATATTTACATTTATTTACAAAGATCATATCATTCCCTAAAATCACACAATTGTTGTTCCTGATGATATATATATATATATATATATATATACATACCAATTAATCGAGCAAATGTAATTTAAAAAAACTGTACATAACTTCACACGAGCCGCAAAGGCGCCGATCATGACACAACTTCTCATCATTATCTACAATAGCCGGTACATTAAAGGACCTTTTATATAATTAAATACAGGTGCGAATATATATTTCCAAATTGTTATGTGCTGAGTAAAGAGGTGTACCGGCCGTTTGTTCACAAGTTGTTAATGATGAGATGCTCGTGTGAATTTGTCTTGCACGCGTTTCATTGAGATTATACAATTTTATATGCGTTAACTTGTACTAGATTGATAAAAATAACAAAAACACAATTTTAGCGTCCAGAGCCGATAGTGACGAAGATATTTCATACATATTTTCCTATAATAACCGAAGCATTCGTCTTTAAAAAAAATTGAATCATGCAAAAAACGTGCTTCCCGAGAACTTTCTGAAAATGAAACCGAATTTCTGTAAACAATTACCGTGCGTTTGAATGCAACTAAATCGTCTGGAAGGGGGTTTGTTCCGCTATGGAAGGGGGTTTATTCCGCCTGTCTGAAAAATCGAAGGGGGTTTGTTCCGCCTATGCAAAACTAGCGAGAGGGTTTCTTCCGCGTATGCAAACTATGAAAGGGGGTTTCTTCCGCCCTGCCGTTTTTAGCGAAGGGGGTTTCTTCCGGAGGGGGTTTCTTCCGTACACCGACTACGCCCACTGGTTGGCAAAAGAGGTGCAATT
The DNA here is from genome assembly GCF_020536995.1 of Dreissena polymorpha. Lineage (NCBI taxonomy): Eukaryota > Metazoa > Mollusca > Bivalvia > Myida > Dreissenidae > Dreissena > Dreissena polymorpha. Next base: position 159,622,719 of record NC_068355.1, read on the forward strand.
TATATAAGCGCATATAGAGAAGGTTGACGAAATCTTCGTTTTTAATGATAATCATGCACAATATTAAATATAATTTTACTAATTATGTCTGAATAAATCATTAGCTTGCAAGGAAATGCATCTTCGGAACGATTATATTGTTGTTATTATTTTTTGTTTTTACTGACAACGAACTCGGGAGTGGAACACAAACTAAGAGCTCGGTATGTGGTTAAACAAAAATCTCTCTGCTTGGCACTTCATCGCGACCATTTTTAGTTAAAAAATTCTCAGAAATTGAAATTCTTTCAGAATAAATTAAATTTATTGAACGAAAACAAATAAGGATAAAAACAAACAACGAATAGGTCAATTGTATGTACGCGACATAGGGTACCTGATTTGAACGTTTATGTGTCTGGAAAAACTTACCTTCTTACACATTCAATAAATTCTATTGTTTAATGTAATTGTTTTATTTAATTGTTCACACCAATTTTGGCACTCTTTGTTGCAGCATTTATATCCCGGTGTTTAATTGCACCTATGTTATCACAAACCGATTATCTCGTTATGAACGGATACTGTCCAGACAATTACAAAGAAAACATGGTGTCATAAACCCAGGGACCTATACTTGGGCCCCTGCATAAACCACATGTTGCAGACGAGTGTCTGGTAGGTAAACATAAGTCACGATACCTCAATGTCATCTCTTGGCATATTGAGCAATCATTTAAGCCACATGTTAGAGCTAAAAATACTGACAAGTTAATTTTTAAATGAAAAATTTTAACATTTTAACAAAAATGAAGACATTGTCGGAAATGTATTAACGGGAACGAGTGTATATATTTATTAGCAAGTGAAACTTAATAATACATTGTTTAATAACTATACATTTAAATGTTGTGCAATTTTACTGCTATGCAATTAAAGCTGAACAGATTATTTATTTTAATAATGTTTTGAAAAATAAGTAAAAAGTAATTGAGGTGTATCGCGTGCGCAACGGTGAGCCTTCAATTAAGCCGAAGAAGAAGTCAACAGAGCGATACCAGCGGCGTCTGAAGACTTTGTGCGAGCAGGTGGCGAGTGGTGAGAAGAGTGTGAGTCAGTTTTTGAACGTTGTCGGCGGACTTGTGCGATTGAAGTAGTGTTTGAGTGTATTGTTTATGTAAGAATGCATATATGTTTGAATGTATGTATGATTGTAACTGTGAATGTATATATGTATGTGTGTATGAATGTATGTATGTATGTATGAATGTATGTTTTGAACGTTTATGTAAGCATGTATATATTTTTTAATGTATGTCTGAATGTATGTATGCATGATTGTAACTGTGAATGTATGTATGCATGTAATGTGTGTATGAATGTATGTATGTATGAATGTATGTTTTGAACGTTTATGTAAGCATGTATATATTTTTTAATGTATGTCTGAATGTATGTATGCATGATTGTAACTGTGAATGTATGTATGCATGTAATGTGTGTATTTATGTATGTATGTATGAATGTATGTTTTGAACGTTTATGTAAGCATGTATATATTTTTTAATGTATGTCTGAATGTATGTATGTATGATTGTAACTGTGAATGTATGTATGCATGTAATGTGTGTATTTATGTATGTTATTTTGTATGTCACATGAACATGAATTAACTAAACAACATAAATAAATTGCTTATAAATTCAACTTCACTTCACTTTTTTCTTCAAGTCGGCTAAATTATTGCCTTTGCCTTGCCTATTAATTTACTTTTTTATGTGTCAATTTACGTTTTTTTCCATGGGTCAGTACTATCTTTATACTGTGAATTAATTCCGATGTAACTTTTCCTCCATAAGTACCGAGTTGCACGTCTATATTTAGTTGCAACACATTGCCAGTATTAACACGCACGCGTTTCCTGTGTGGATCTCGACTATGTTTCGCGCTCTTATTAAAACACGACTTTTACAAGGCATTCATGTATTTCTATATATTTTTTCGAGGCGTGCGAGTTGACTTTGAAAAGTGCGAGTTGACCAGAAATGCCGTGCGAGTTGACCAAAAAAACGTGCGAGTTGACTACCGTGCGAGTTGACTTAGGTACGAGTTGACCGGCACCCGTCTGACATCGAAATTGACAAATTAAGTGTTGTACAGTTGAAGGATTATTAAAGATTTCACAATCAGTATCTGTAAGGGAATAAGAATGAACTTGTTTTGAGGGCAATCAATTCGTACAAAAGCTAGGATTAAATGATCGACAGGTGCAAAGGAATGCGGAAGTAAATTATAAAAAAAAGGAAAACAGAAAATCTTGTTACGCCATTCGGTGAATAGCTGCCACATGATAAATTCAATAACGTATAATGTATGTTGGTCTTCATAAGGATGTAATTAAAACATTTAAATTAATTAACTTTTCAATAAATCGGCCTATAAGCAGGGTTTATTTTTGTTGTGATACCCTCATGTCAAATAAACCTGAAGAATGTGCATAAAAAGCAACATAAACATTCATCTTATCTTTGACTGACGGAATGCCCATAATTCACTTTAGAGAGATACTGCTTAGTGAAACACGATATTTATTTTCGTTTATGCGCGTCTTTTATATTAACTAAAATCAAAATGTCCAAATAAACAACACATTTCCATCATTACGAATCCTTTCTTCTACGCAATAGATTACATAGTATCCGATAAAAACTTAAAATAATATATCCGAACCTTTATGTAAGTACATAGGATAATTAAAGTTACATTTCTTTTTTTTCAGTTTTTAGTGCTTAATGCGTAGCGGTTATGATGGTACACGTACTTAAAAGGCATGCTACAAAAATATTTGTGAGCAAGTCTATGGCAAGCGGTTCGACGCATTATCCCAAGAAAATAGATTTTTCATGAGAACCTAGGTTCTCAGAATGAGAACCTAGGTTCTCAGAATGAGAACCTAGGTTCTCATTCTGAGAACTGTTCTCATGAGAACAATGGTTCCTAAATGAAATCTTGGGTTCTCATGAAAACTTGGGATTTCCGAGGGAACGACGCGAAAAGCTGTCGAGAACCTAGGTTCTTGTGAAAACCTTGGATATCAAACGAGAACTTTGGTTCTCAGAATAAGAACCTAGGTTCTTATGAAAAACCTAGTTTTTTAGGATTATGCGTCGAACCGCGCTGAAAACCGGGGTTCTGAAATGATAACTTTGGTTCTCATGAGAACCTAAGTTCTATGTGTCTATGTGCGTCGCCTCGCCGAGAACATGGGTTCTCGAGCGTAAACTAAGGTTTTCAAATATGAACACAGGTTCTCATGAAAAACTTAGTTTCTTGGGATTATGCGTCGAACCGCTTGCCATAATTAACCTCCAGTTGTCTCTCATTGCTTGGTACACGCTGACGGCATATGTGTAGAAAAAAGTGAGTTTTACTATTATTGAAATTTCCGTGCATGGGTGTTCTTGAGGAATGAAATTAGTAAAGTAATCGGTCGACATTGGTCTGAACACATTAATAACAATTTAAACTGTTTATGAAATACATCTTTAATTGTAAATACTATTTTGAGACTAATAATTGAAACAAATTCAGATCAGTCGTAAAATTATTCATTGTTACCGCATTAAATAAGTTTCAGATATTCAGTTCCCTTGTTCGGGCCTCAAACGACTGTACGGTACAGTTTTCTATTGTAAGTATGTCTGTGATATATTTAAGCAATCATTATGGTATAAATAGAAGTGTATATTCTATTGATAATGTGTAATAATGTATTATTCAATCTTAAGATATCGGCCCACACTGCAAGAAAACGTATGTACTAAAGACTTTGCAAACATATTTCAATAACTTGAGATATCTGCAAATAATAAAGTTCTTAAAACGGCGTGTTTTCATTCTGTCCAGCCCGTGTGTAATCATATGTGAACCTCATTGATCCTGCAACCTGAATAATATGTGTGCCGTATTCCAAACGAGCAAGTTTACGCCGTCCGACGCGTAATTCTGTGAACCTAGGTTCTCATTAAAGATGAGAACTTAAATTCTCGTCATGAGAACTATGGTTTTCACAGTGTAATTCTGGGAACCTAGGTTCTCATGAGAACTATCATTCCCAAATGAAAACCACGGATTATGGCAAGCGGTTCGACGCATAATCCCAGGAAACTAGGTTTTTCATGAGAACCTAGGTTCTCATTCTGAGGTTTTTAAATGAGATCTGGTTCTCATGAAAAACCTAGTTTCTCATGAGAACCTAGGTTCTCATGAAAACCTAGGATATCGAAAAAAAAACTTGGGTTCTGGAAGCCATGTGCAATCTTCAAGCGAGAACCTAGGTTCTCATGAAAAACCTAGTTTCTTGGGATTATGCGTCGAACCGCTTCCCATACAAGTCCTTCTAGTGAGATATCTGCGTTTATATTTAACATTGTTCGAAAGCTGCGAAAGTAGATATTCATTATTAACGTGTTTTCCATATTATTAAAGTGTTTTCCATATTTATAACTGTCAAAGCGTATTATAATGGTAGCTCACAATTGTTTTAAGGCTAAAATGAAATTGTTTCCACATTAGATCTATATCAGTAAGGAATGTTCACATTTTATATCCGAATTTAAAACTACAACAGTCCGTGGAAATATTAATGTATCAGATAAAAAAATATTTTTGAAAATAAGCAACAGCTGGTAAAAATGAGAAGCATCATCATAACTGTGTCATTTCCTATGACTTTATAGAATGTCGCATTTGAAAGCTGTTATGTGGACTTGTCCTACACACTACTAGAAATAATTATACACTTGTTCCGTGAAACCTTTGGGTCAAAGAGCCTGATGAAGTATGATCGTTGAGCACAGTCTTTCACAAAGCACACCACGCCACAGCAACGCTTGTTCCATTTCTTTCCGTATATCGTATCACCAAGGTACAGCTGAACTACAGCGGTCGACAAACTCTACAAAACAAGTTTTGTTATATAAATACTGGTCGATGCACGGTCGTATTTTATTATCACGCATGGCGCAGGTAAATCCAGGCAAAAAATCTTCATCTCGGTTTATAAGAGACATCTGAGACTCAGATATTACCATCAACGTGAAATATATTCATCCCCAGGGTGGCAACTTGTTTTTTACCTAGCAATAAGTGCATATAATATTGCACATTCTGTACATAATCTGCCTTTATGTATAAACTTTGTTTGTTTTGTCTAATTTTTAACTGTAAAGTATATTGTTTTACCAACGCTCAATACACCAACGCTTTATATGCTGCATAATTTTCGCGCCCTTTTTATTGAGAACAAGAGTGCCAAACTGTCACAAGATACGCCCGTTTGAAGGTTTTGGACACCATGCTAAATGCTTGAAATGCACTAAGTGACCTAGTTTTTGACCCGGCATGACCCATATTTGAAGTTGACCTAGATATTATTACAGGGGTCATAACAGGACCAGATTGCCAATCCTGAAAACAAGCCAGGGGTCTGGCTCTGCAGGCCACCAGCGGGGTCAAGGGGCAGCGCCTTTGTCAGGGGGATAAAGGGGGGCTAAGTCCCCTGGACAAAAATTGATTTAAATCATTTTCAGACCCTTCTAGATTGCATTTCCAAGCAGTTTTAAATGCATTTTATTATAGCAAAAGAAAGATTTTTTTCCAAGAATTTACTTATATTTTTCAGCATAATATAATACTACATTAACCAAATATTTTGAAAAAAATCAATACAGGAAAAATTGAAATAAAAAAATAATCATTAAAAAGTACAACCTTAGCCCATAATATAAACAGCACTAAATAATATCACATAAATATATATAATACTAACGATTTCCACCTAAAAACTGATGCTGTTACAAGAAAACGTAATCATAAATTATTCGTCAAGTGGCTAAATTTACCACCCCCCACACACCTGTTCACGCAAAGTAAGATTCACGGTTGTTTTCCTTTGTTCCAATGTCACAGTTTATCAAATTAATCGTCTATGTAAAGAAACAATAAAAATATAAACTAGATGCAACTACTGACCAAGTTTGGTGAAGATAAGATTTATACAATTTGAATTAGAGTCCGGACAAAGTAAAATGCACTAATTGACCCTTTGACCTAGTTTTTGACCCAGCATGACCCATATTCGGACTTGACCTAGATATCAACTAGATGCAACTACTGACCAAGTTTGGTGAAGATCGGATGAATACAATTTGAATTAGAGTCCGGACAAAGTGGCGCCGTTGAAAATGCACTAATTGACCCTATGACCTAGTTTTTGACCCGGCATGACCCATATTCGAACTTGGCCTATATATCAACTAGATGCAACTGCTGACCAAGTTTGGTGAAGATCGGATGAATACAATTTGAAATAGAGTCCGGACAAAGTGGCCCCTTTGAAAATGCACTTATTGACCCTATGACCTAGTTTTTGACCCGGCATGACCCATATTCGAACTTGGCCTAGATATCAACTAGATGCAACTGCTGACCAAGTTTGGTGAAGATCGGATGAATACAATTTGAATTAGAGTCCGGACAAAGTGATGCCTTCCGCCCGCCGCCCGCCGCCCGCCCGCCGCCCGCCCGCCCGCCAAGGGGTTTCACATAATACGTCCCGTATTTTATACGGGCGTATAAAAAGAGTCAACACAAAAGAGAATTTACACTGCAAAAATATTTCAACGTTGCGGTAACATTTACATTCGGAAGTGTGTTTCGTATTAAAAACGCGTTAACACCAACTTACGGGAGTGTGTTTTGGATTTACAGTAAAGAAGTGTACCGGCCGTTTGTTCACAAGTTGTTAATGAAGCTGTTAATGATACACACTAAATATTCAATCTGTGAAACTCAAACATCGTTATCGTGATAATTGAATAAAGGTGCGAAAATCTGATTAAAGGAGTGTACCGGCCGTTTGTTCACAAGCTGTGAAGAATTAATCAAAATGGTAATAAAACGAATAATGTATGAAAATGGGGGAAAGAATTATTATTGAAGGATAAAATAGACAAAAATAGAATGAAATATATTAACATTTATTTACAAAGATCAAGCAAGCAATTTGTTGTTGAAAAAAGACACGCATTTATTAACGATAAACAGGCATATATTTACATTTATTTACAAAGATCATATCATTCCCTAAAATCACACAATTGTTGTTCCTGATGATATATATATATATATATATATATATATACATACCAATTAATCGAGCAAATGTAATTTAAAAAAACTGTACATAACTTCACACGAGCCGCAAAGGCGCCGATCATGACACAACTTCTCATCATTATCTACAATAGCCGGTACATTAAAGGACCTTTTATATAATTAAATACAGGTGCGAATATATATTTCCAAATTGTTATGTGCTGAGTAAAGAGGTGTACCGGCCGTTTGTTCACAAGTTGTTAATGATGAGATGCTCGTGTGAATTTGTCTTGCACGCGTTTCATTGAGATTATACAATTTTATATGCGTTAACTTGTACTAGATTGATAAAAATAACAAAAACACAATTTTAGCGTCCAGAGCCGATAGTGACGAAGATATTTCATACATATTTTCCTATAATAACCGAAGCATTCGTCTTTAAAAAAAATTGAATCATGCAAAAAACGTGCTTCCCGAGAACTTTCTGAAAATGAAACCGAATTTCTGTAAACAATTACCGTGCGTTTGAATGCAACTAAATCGTCTGGAAGGGGGTTTGTTCCGCTATGGAAGGGGGTTTATTCCGCCTGTCTGAAAAATCGAAGGGGGTTTGTTCCGCCTATGCAAAACTAGCGAGAGGGTTTCTTCCGCGTATGCAAACTATGAAAGGGGGTTTCTTCCGCCCTGCCGTTTTTAGCGAAGGGGGTTTCTTCCGGAGGGGGTTTCTTCCGTACACCGACTACGCCCACTGGTTGGCAAAAGAGGTGCAATTTATATAAGCGCATATAGAGAAGGTTGACGAAATCTTCGTTTTTAATGATAATCATGCACAATATTAAATATAATTTTACTAATTATGTCTGAATAAATCATTAGCTTGCAAGGAAATGCATCTTCGGAACGATTATATTGTTGTTATTATTTTTTGTTTTTACTGACAACGAACTCGGGAGTGGAACACAAACTAAGAGCTCGGTATGTGGTTAAACAAAAATCTCTCTGCTTGGCACTTCATCGCGACCATTTTTAGTTAAAAAATTCTCAGAAATTGAAATTCTTTCAGAATAAATTAAATTTATTGAACGAAAACAAATAAGGATAAAAACAAACAACGAATAGGTCAATTGTATGTACGCGACATAGGGTACCTGATTTGAACGTTTATGTGTCTGGAAAAACTTACCTTCTTACACATTCAATAAATTCTATTGTTTAATGTAATTGTTTTATTTAATTGTTCACACCAATTTTGGCACTCTTTGTTGCAGCATTTATATCCCGGTGTTTAATTGCACCTATGTTATCACAAACCGATTATCTCGTTATGAACGGATACTGTCCAGACAATTACAAAGAAAACATGGTGTCATAAACCCAGGGACCTATACTTGGGCCCCTGCATAAACCACATGTTGCAGACGAGTGTCTGGTAGGTAAACATAAGTCACGATACCTCAATGTCATCTCTTGGCATATTGAGCAATCATTTAAGCCACATGTTAGAGCTAAAAATACTGACAAGTTAATTTTTAAATGAAAAATTTTAACATTTTAACAAAAATGAAGACATTGTCGGAAATGTATTAACGGGAACGAGTGTATATATTTATTAGCAAGTGAAACTTAATAATACATTGTTTAATAACTATACATTTAAATGTTGTGCAATTTTACTGCTATGCAATTAAAGCTGAACAGATTATTTATTTTAATAATGTTTTGAAAAATAAGTAAAAAGTAATTGCCTGGTATCGCGAACATTAGCCCCAGTCCTTGTCTTCGTCTGACGTTCCTTAGACAACGTAATGAACTGACGCCCGGAGCTCGGATCAACTTCTAGAGAGACATCGCCCCATTTCATATTGCGGATTTCAGTACCTGTTCTCATTCCAAAATATGTTGCACAGACGAACCACATAGAATGAGCTAAAGAGCGTGCTGAGTGGTCACCCAATGTCTTTGCCTTGTACATCAGGTCAAGGTGTTCATCGGTTAATGTTTCTGCTGTTTTCGGCTTGTTACCTAAGCCCTGCTTTTTGAGGTCCTTTTGCTTAGACTTGAGAACATCTCTTGCCCTTTGAAACTCTCGATCAGTAGCTATCCTAAGTTTGCAATTGTGTTTCTTTAGGTGTCTGTCTATAGAGCACATGAAACCTCTTAACGTGGTGGGCTCATATTCTTCGCCATTCTTTTTTGTAACAGATAGTAAAAACTCACATATGTATTCATTTAGGGTGTCAGGTGGTATAAACTGTGCAAGTCTTGATTCCTCCTTGTAATGCAGAAATGAATGAAAAAGTTTCATGGCTTGATTTGTTTTCTTTTCAGTATTTTCATTTTCACTCAAGAATGAGTCAATGTCAACGACTCTAAACTTTCGAACCTCAGAATTTGTATTAACATTACTCACAGTTTTTAGTATTTCATTTTCATATCTTTCATCCTCATTTTCATGATCAACCTCTTTTGCCCCACCCATTGTTGATACCACAACTGTTTCAATTGATTCCTCAGGCTCATTGTTTACATAATTGTCCAGATCAAAAAATTCACCAAAGAATGCAGGGTATTCATCATCACTTAATTCTGCAATTGCTTCCATTTTTTTTTAAAGATCAAACAAAGATTTTATATTTTTTTATTGTTCCCATATACTTGTATAGTGTACATGTACATTGGTACAATGCAGACGGCTTAAACAAGGGACATTACTTTGCAAGTACTTTTTAACAATCTCCTACGCAGTGGTCTCCCTTTTACTAGAAGTAGAAAAAGTGGTTTACAGTCAACTCGTACCTAAGTCAATTCGCACGGTAGTCAACTCGCACGTTTTTTGGTTAACTCGCACGGAAGTTAATTCGTACCTAAGTCAACTCGCACGGTAGTCAAAATATTGATGTATTAATGGGTTCTAAATGAGTAATTTATGCATAAAAACAAATTATTAATACTTTCAGAGTTTAGTTAATACTTTTTATTGAAAAATATTTACAAAATAACACACACAAAAAATTCACAAAATATTGTTTATACCATGGTAACGTTATCGGCACATTAAAACTGACATTTTAAGTACTTTTAAAAATATATTTTTTAACAATTATTTTAATTTTTATTACATTATTAATACACATTATCAAAGCTTTATATAGCTTTATATAGCTCTTAGTTTGTGTTCCACTCCCGAGTTCGTTGTCAGTAAAAACAAATAATAATAACAACAATATAATCGTTCCAAAAATGAATTTCCACGCATGCTTATGTTTTATTCAGACATAAATAGTAAAATTATATTTGATACAGTTCATGATTATCAATAAAAACGATGATTATGTCTATAGACGAGTTAACGCGTGACGTCACACGCACCTGCAAAGTTTAGACTACGCCCACTGGTTGGCAAAAGAGGTGCAATTTATATAAGCGCATATAGAGAAGGTTGACGAAATCTTCGTTTTTAATGATAATCATGCACAATATTAAATATAATTTTACTAATTATGTCTGAATAAATCATTAGCTTGCAAGGAAATGCATCTTCGGAACGATTATATTGTTGTTATTATTTTTTGTTTTTACTGACAACGAACTCGGGAGTGGAACACAAACTAAGAGCTCGGTATGTGGTTAAACAAAAATCTCTCTGCTTGGCACTTCATCGCGACCATTTTTAGTTAAAAAATTCTCAGAAATTGAAATTCTTTCAGAATAAATTAAATTTATTGAACGAAAACAAATAAGGATAAAAACAAACAACGAATAGGAGAAGTGCCCCCCCGGAGAACTGCCCCCCCAAAGATTTTTCACTGGGCGGAGAACTGCCCCCTCACTTTTTTTTATAGGGCGGAGAACTGCCCCCCTGCTGATTAATAAGGGGCGGAGAACTGCCCCCCTGTCAGAATTGAGGACCCGGAGAAGTGCCCCCTAATTAAAGAAATTTCGCAGCGATATATAAAGCGAGTATTATAATGACAATAACGCCAGTAACTTTCTTGCTATTATGTATGGAAATTGAGTGAAATTTCAAAAGTAATATAAAGTTGTACAAGTAATAATAGTTATAAAACGGCAAAAATACCTGCCTCGGCCTGGACGTCGCCATCTTGATAATCACGTGATTTTCGTCAATGTGAACAAAGAAAAACAAATAACATTTTGCTAATAAAAAGTTTTCGCGGCAGAATTATTTGATATTTTCCCCGTAATAAAAACAAAAAATTAGCATGCAATTTAATCCATCCTTATGCAAGCTGAAAACAATAATTTATTTGTTTGTTTTCGCCAATTACGGATTTGGACGGTTCAATATAATAAACCCGTATGCGGCTTTATTCAAAGCTAACAAGTTCTTAACAATTAAGGTCGGTCCGGTCTACCAATTAAAAGATTAAAAGATCGCTAATGGTAACAAGTTCTCTGTCTGCCTAATTAGCTGCTAATTAAAGCAACTGTTACCGATTTTGTTTGATTGGCATGTCGACATGATCTGCTCAAAATGCAAACTGTTGCCGTAATATGTATAAAATGCAACGTAAAACATACCTATATAATAACTATGAGGAATTAATTTGCCGCCACAAGTGTAAATACACAAACTTTCGTGCGGTTAATGTCATTTTTTGCAAAGTCGGAGTAAAACATACTTATAAAATACATTTCTACTTTATTTCCAGGTCCGAGTAGCAGCGGGTACTACCGAGACCATAAAGAGACATATGCGTGCTAAGAAGGCAGGGCAGACACCGAAGAACCCTGAGAAACTCGAGGACATACCAATTCCATTCCCGGAGGCCTACAGGACCAAACTGATCTACGATAACGAGTCCACGCGTAGTAGGATGCTGGTGTTTGCCTCTGAGGCTGGGTTGGGACTTCTTGAGTCGGCGACAACGTGGTTCATGGACGGAACGTTCTCTACGTGTCTGACTAGGGACATCCGTCCAACTCCGTCCAAGGTCGTGTGCGACTTCGAGGTGGCCATCCATAATGCTGTTCGTCAGGTTATGGCGAACGATATCCAGATACAGGTAAGCTTCATTAAGATGCATTAAAAATAATTAAGTAAACACGTAAATGTATATACCAGGAAAAAAAACTAACGACATAAAAGCAATGTAATTTTTACAATGATCAAACAGATCTTACGTAACGATTGCCCATATTTGTAAATGTGTTTTTCAGGGCTGCTTCTACCACCTGACGCAGAGTACCTGGCGTCGTATACAGGGGGACGGCCTGCAGGTCCTATACAGAGAGGATGAAGAAATAAGACAGTTCTGCGGACGACTCGACGGTCTGGCGTTGCTACCGACGGATAAGGTGCTAGAAGGCATGGCCATCTTAAAGGACACGGCCCCTGCAGCGCTGACTGGGATCGTCGACTACTTCGACACTACCTACGTGAGCGGCGGATTTCGGTAAGATAATGTTTTTTAATAGCTATAGCGGTCGATTTAAAGCCTTACACAAATTGAAAAACACAAGTCAGTTACTATATATTCTAGCTCCTTATTTTGTTCGATGCATTGGCAATATCTGACTAAGAACTTAATCTTAACTTATATGTTGTTTGTGTTCTATGCAGGTCCGTGAGGACAGCTGACGGCATGATGCGCTTCAGGAGAACGCCGCCCCGTTTCCAGCTAGATATCTGGAACGTACACGCTGCAACAGTCAGTGACGAAGCTAGGACCAACAACCTGTGCGAGGCTTGGAACAATGCGTTCCAAGTTTTGGTTGGGCACCAGCATCCGTCTCTGTGGACTGTAGTTGACTGCTTCATGAAAGACGCCGCTATGGTGGAGACTGAGGTGTATCGCGTGCGCAACGGTGAGCCTTCAATTAAGCCGAAGAAGAAGTCAACAGAGCGATACCAGCGGCGTCTGAAGACTTTGTGCGAGCAGGTGGCGAGTGGTGAGAAGAGTGTGAGTCAGTTTTTGAACGTTGTCGGCGGACTTGTGCGATTGAAGTAGTGTTTGAGTGTATTGTTTATGTAAGAATGCATATATGTTTGAATGTATGTATGATTGTAACTGTGAATGTATATATGTATGTGTGTATGAATGTATGTATGTATGTATGAATGTATGTTTTGAACGTTTATGTAAGCATGTATATATTTTTTAATGTATGTCTGAATGTATGTATGCATGATTGTAACTGTGAATGTATGTATGCATGTAATGTGTGTATGAATGTATGTATGTATGAATGTATGTTTTGAACGTTTATGTAAGCATGTATATATTTTTTAATGTATGTCTGAATGTATGTATGCATGATTGTAACTGTGAATGTATGTATGCATGTAATGTGTGTATTTATGTATGTATGTATGAATGTATGTTTTGAACGTTTATGTAAGCATGTATATATTTTTTAATGTATGTCTGAATGTATGTATGTATGATTGTAACTGTGAATGTATGTATGCATGTAATGTGTGTATTTATGTATGTTATTTTGTATGTCACATGAACATGAATTAACTAAACAACATAAATAAATTGCTTATAAATTCAACTTCACTTCACTTTTTTCTTCAAGTCGGCTAAATTATTGCCTTTGCCTTGCCTATTAATTTACTTTTTTATGTGTCAATTTACGTTTTTTTCCATGGGTCAGTACTATCTTTATACTGTGAATTAATTCCGATGTAACTTTTCCTCCATAAGTACCGAGTTGCACGTCTATATTTAGTTGCAACACATTGCCAGTATTAACACGCACGCGTTTCCTGTGTGGATCTCGACTATGTTTCGCGCTCTTATTAAAACACGACTTTTACAAGGCATTCATGTATAGTGAGTGGTGCAGATGCGTACCAAGGGCCTTAAACAGTATTATCATATGCCTCTAGACAATTTGTGTTATTCAGTTCGATAAATGGTAATATACTTGCAATGAGATTAAATTGTTACCGGATAAAATGTGTACGGCGATAACGTAAAATTACCCGTAAGTATTGTTTTCACTACGTAACTAATAACTAATATGACACCGGGGGGCAGTTCTCCGCCCCTACAGATTTGATGGGGGGGCAGATATCCGCCTACTAAATTCTGACAGGGGGGCAGTTCTCCGCCCCTACCGATTTGATGGGGGGGCACCTATCCGCCACCTTTAAAATAAGGGGGCAGTTCTCCGGGGGGCAGTTCTCCGGGGGGGCACTTCTCCGGATACCGTCAATTGTATGTACGCGACATAGGGTACCTGATTTGAACGTTTATGTGTCTGGAAAAACTTACCTTCTTACACATTCAATAAATTCTATTGTTTAATGTAATTGTTTTATTTGTTGCAGCATTTATATCCCGGTGTTTAATTGCACCTATGTTATCACAAACCGATTATCTCGTTATGAACGGATACTGTCCAGACAATTACAAAGAAAACATGGTGTCATAAACCCAGGGACCTATACTTGGGCCCCTGCATAAACCACATGTTGCAGACGAGTGTCTGGTCAGTAAACATAAGTCACGATACCTCAATGTCATCTCTTGGCATATTGAGCAATCATTTAAGCCACATGTTAGAGCTAAAAATACTGACAAGTTAATTTTTAAATGAAATATTTTAACATTTTAACAAAAATGAAGACATTGTCGGAAATGTATTAACGGGAACGAGTGTATATATTTATTAGCAAGTGAAACTTAATAATACATTGTTTAATAACTATACATTTAAATGTTGTGCAATTTTACTGCTATGCAATTAAGGCATTTAACGGGTACCGACAAAAGTTAACTCCGCTTTTATGTGTAAAGATTGTACATTACTGCAGGGTCAGAAACACGATCATGAACATAAGCAGTCACAAAAGGGGCCGTTAGATAAATTAAATATATGCATTTATCATAAAGGTGTCCAGTCATTACACCCCCTGGACGTTACACCCCTGGTCTTTACACCCTCTAAGCCTGGACATTACACCCACCAAGATATTGATTAGATTAGAAAGGTGTAATCAACTTATGAACCACCAATTGGATTTGTCATGTAAGATGACACTGATGAGATAAATGGTTGCTCAAATTATTTAATTGAGCAGCCATCATTTAAAACATTAATTTTTATTTCACCAGAATGCCTGTAACAATATGCATCTAAATCATAAATACTTTTTTTCAAGAATATACAGACAAAAAAAACTTGAAGAAATAAAAATAAAGATAAATAAAATAAATATTTAGAATAAACAAAACACAATCTTAATTCAAATACATTTATTTTTATTACACCATAATGTAATAATAAGCATCTAAATCATAAATATTTTTTTCAAGAATATACAGACAGAAAAAACTTTGAAAATAAAATAAAAATAATGATAAATAAAAAAATATATTTAGAATAAACAAAACACAATCTTTAATTTATACATTTCTTTTTATTTCACCAAAATGTAATAATATGCATCTAAATCATTAATACTTTTTTTCAGGAATATACAGACAGAAATAACTTTGAAAATAAAATAAAAATAATAATAAATAAAAAAAATATTTAGAATAAACAAAACTCAATCTTAAATTTATACATTTCTTTTTATTTTAAAGCTTTAAGAAATAAGTCTTTATTATTTATGGAAACGGCCTCAAATACATAAGGACTAAGGCAATATCTTTATCTCAGTGTATCACATCTGTTACTTAAGTTTTATTACTATTGTAGTAACCATAGTATTTCACTTATCTATTTATATATCTATTTGATTAGCAGTGCATAAAATGCATGCAGTGTTATGTCTCTGATATTGACAATGAAGCAAATCTGCCCTTAGACTATTTCATATCACTCAAACAAAAAAGGTAACTTGCTATTAATTTAAAGCAAGTATTAATAAAGTAAAAATATCCTATATCTGTTGGTTTCAGTGAGTTTGTTAGATACTGAAATAGAAGTAACATATTGTCACTGTATGATATATAAAATTTTACTGCAGACTTCAAAGTGACTGTTGTTTTATTAATTACAATATCATTAAATTGAATTGGTAATGAGGGATCATTGAAGAAATACTTTTTTATATTGAAACACAATTAACAGGAATCTGTCACTTACTGTAGCAATCAAAGCATGTTTTCACAGTTTATGGGAGGGCCCCTAATTGGCACTAGTCTGTGTATCTTTTATGGCCCCTAATATACAGTTAGAGGGTCTTTGTCTGGCCCTAATGTGGCCCAAATAGGTCCAATGTTTATCTAAGTGGCCCAGTGTTACTGTTTGTTTTACATTATGTTAGTTTCATAAATGATGACACAAAACTGTGTCAATGATTTAAAACACTAAATTCGGGCAGGAGTCTTAATGCAACATAAGATCAACTTATTTATTTGAATGATAACAAAAATATATATTGCATGTATAATCCCTCATGTCTCTACCCATTTCCCTTTTCCTGCATAAATACCATTCTGTTACATATCATATCATATATTTAGATAAATAATATTTTTGTTAATAAAATGTAAATCAGATAAAACACAGATACCAAGTTTTACCCAGTATTGTCCATAAGACCATTAAAATGAATTTAATTTATGTAAAAATAAGAAAGTATTATTAGGATTCCAAACTTTCCACATGATGTAATTAAATCAATACACCAAAATATTTGTTTTGGGGGCATTTTGACAGAGTAACAGTGTATACCTATAGTATGATATTCTCTAAAATTGTTCTGGTATATATGGGAACAATGAGTAAAAACAATTTGCATTGAGTATTTGTCTTATTAACTTTGTTACCTTTGATGTTTTGATATTCTTTTGCCCGGACATAAAGATGCAACATTCTTTAGAATTCATAAAATCAAACAACAACATCTTCAAATGAATTTTTATAACAATGGTGTGAACAAACTCCTTTAATTTTAGGTGTTATTATTACACTTTGATAATTACAAATAATTTGAAAAGATCACAGAACAATGTTTTTCACACCAAAAAATTGTTATTTCCTAATTAACACTGCACATCAATAAGACAGACTTGCAGAAAAACAAACAATAAAAAACACTTAGACAGACCCCCATTGGACACACATTAAAGCAGGAACATCATTAATCAAGTGAAGTGTGCCCCATGGTAGGTGTGATCACACCTTAGTAACCTAATCAATTATGTTTACATCTTGGTGGGTGTAATGTCCAGGCTTAGAGGGTGTAAAGACTAGGGGTGTAACGTCCAGGGGGTGTAACGACTGGAAATCATCATAAAATGCTATATTTTTAACACTACTTATTACTAATAGAGATTTCAATATGCATGCAAAGACAGTTAAATTTGCGTAATTAATATGCAGGGTTTTTCCGTTTGTATGGTAAATTGAAATTATATTCATTCAATGTAAACGAAACGTAAATTCATTCAATGCAAAAGAAAATTACCACAATATTTTAAAAATAGTACTGTATTCCGCTTTTAAGGGCTCTGGCTTTATAATTGATTAAATGCACCTCTGACTCTATCGATCGCTTATGAAATAAAACACTATCCACACAACTTAAAATTATAATACAATTATCAATGTTTTATAAGTCTTATTATCAGAAAGAATACGGCTAATATATTGTTTTGTTTCGTGGAATTGTCAGTATTTAGTCTTCCGATCACGTTTACTTTATGCTAATAACTACTTCGTATTTTTATGAAGAGGATATTTTATTTGTGAATATACATTTATTTGGTACTAAATATGCTATATTTGCACTTTTTTTAAAGAGTTTTAATGTTTATTTCGTTTTTATTATCAATTTATTGACTAAACAAAAGCCCTTTATACATGTTTTACGTTACTGTAACCAGTGTTTTTTGCCAACCAGTCAGTGCGCATGCGCGGAAAATCCCGAATGTAAACAATAACAATTAACTCGTCTATTCCATACTACAGCCTTATGTACACGCATGCGCAATTAATTTCCTTCTATATTAAATATAAAATAGTTGAAGTTCGATATCAATTTTTACCATGATCAAGCGCATACCCACTATATCATCATACATCATTGGAAAGATTAATGCATAATCTTTTGAAAAAAATGCATGTCATTAAATTCTATACGCGCAAACTCAAAATATTTACCTTAGAATAGGCAAACCGGTTTTGACAGCTGTGCAGACAACCATTTTGGGCTCAAATAGTATGACCTACTTTCAAAGCCGGGAACCATCAACACAAAAAGTAGAGCACAAACATGGCTTATTTTCTTATTGCTTACAAATATACCTTCAAGTTGATACCAAAACCAACCATTTGCAATGTATTTTACAAATCCTAGGCAGCATGCACTCAACAATGTGTGCTAAGTATCAAACTGACTGCATGTAACCCTAAAAACAGGAGTTCCGGTTTGGGGTTATGTGACCTTATCTCTAGACAACCCCTATCAGTAATAGCCTTATCTACTCCTCGATAATCAGTACCCTCATCAGCTCTGAATGACTGACAGATTATCTGTTTATTGTAATTTTAGTGGTGAGAAAAAGGGTATTGTTACTGATTAGGTGACAGCTGTTTTCAATATCTTTCATAGCTCATTAAAGGTAAAAAATATAAGCTTATACAAAGTTTATAACAATTAAATAGAAATTAGAATACAAATAATTAAATACTTTCCACTATTTTATATCAACGCGTGAACAATTAAACGTAGTTGAATTAATAATTGCAAATTACATATATTCCGATATTGGTTAAAAATACTTGGATCGAGTGATAACAGTATCACAAAAACAAACATTCATCTACAATACAATACAAATAAACAACGTTTATTAAATAACTTCAAGCAAAGCTGGTATATTGAGATAACTACTTGACTTTATGACAAATCAGAAATAAGAAATACAACACACCACTAACACGATTTCGATTATCTTCACATTAATTAGAAATCTAAAGAGGTCGTTATAATAACATAATACGCGAAAATAGAAAATGTAAGTTTTGCAACGGACACGCTATAGAAAATGAGTATCACTTTCCACTTGTTTGAAAAATTATAGTATACAATGAGATGAATGGTACTTACCGGTTTCGCATGTTCGGTGTTGCCATTTTTGGCAACTATCGCATTCATTTGCTTGCTGCCTTGGACCCACAGTCCTTGAACACAATACACACGGATAATCCATCACACACAAAAAAAACGCATGAATTCACTATACGTATGTATTTCGTAGCACATATTTGTTGATAATGATAACCTATTCTTAATTTAGTCGATTTATATACATAACTAAAAAACTTTGATCTATTATGAAATAACCGCATGCAACAAACATCACCTAATTTTCGTTTTAATTTTCTTTAATTTAACTCACACCTGATCATAAAAGTAAAACATTTTAATTACAAGCTAAATTAACATTCTCCGTTTTGTGACAAACATTAAAGTATCACTGATTAATTATCATACCAATTTAGTTTAATTGATTAATGCTTTGCCATTTTAATAATTGTTAGTTGTATGTAAGACCTTTCACACCTATTACAAACATTCATATAACCCGTGAAAAACACCGACCACAAGTGTAAAAGAGCCATTCAATGTGACAACCGTATATTCAGATTATTGAAAAAGGACATAATTATTATTATTTTTACTTATAAACTTCTTATAAACTACTGATCATATTACATCCTTCATCTATTTCTATATATTTTTTCGAGGCGTGCGAGTTGACTTTGAAAAGTGCGAGTTGACCAGAAATGCCGTGCGAGTTGACCAAAAAAACGTGCGAGTTGACTACCGTGCGAGTTGACTTAGGTACGAGTTGACCGGCACCCGTCTGACATCGGAATTGACAAATTAAGTGTTGTACAATTGAAGGATTATTAAAGATTTCACAATCAGTATCTGTAAGGGAATAAGAATGAACTTGTTTTGAGGGCAATCAATTCGTACAAAAGCTAGGATTAAATGATCGACAGGTGCAAAGGAATGCGGAAGTAAATTATAAAAAAAGGAAAACAGAAAATCTTGTTACGCCATTCGGTGAATAGCTGCCACATGATAAATTCAATAACGTATAATGTATGTTGGTCTTCATAAGGATGTAATTAAACATTTAAATTAGTTAACTTTTCAATAAATCGGCCTATAAGCAGGGTTAATTTTTGTTGTGATACCCTCATGTCAAATAAACCTGAAGAATGTGCATAAAAAGCAACATAAACATTCATCTTATCTTTGACTGACGGAATGCCCATAATTCACTTTAGAGAGATACTGCTTAGTGAAACACGATATTTATTTTCGTTTATGTGCGTCTTTTATATTAACTAAAATAAAATGTCCAAATAATTTATATTAACTAAAATCAAAATGTCCAAATAAACAACACATTTCCATCATTACGAATCCTTTCTTCTACGCAAGAATAGAACATAGTATCCGATAAAGACTTAAAATAATATATCCGAACCTTTATGTAAGTACATAGGATAATTAAAGTTACATTTCTTTTTTTTCAGTTTTTAGTGCTTAATGCGTAGCGGTTATGATGGTACACGTACTTAAAAGGCATGCTACAAAAATATTTGTGAGCAAGTCTATGGCAAGCGGTTCGACGCATTATCCCAAGAAAATAGATTTTTCATGAGAACCTAGGTTCTCAGAATGAGAACCTAGGTTCTCATTCTGAGAACTGTTCTCATGAGAACAATGGTTCCTAAATGAAATCTTGGGTTCTCATGAAAACTTGGGATTTCCGAGGGAACGACGCGAAAAGCTGTCGAGAACCTAGGTTCTTGTGAAAACCTTGGATATCAAACGAGAACTTTGGTTCTCAGAATAAGAACCTAGGTTCTTATGAAAAACCTAGTTTTTTAGGATTATGCGTCGAACCGCGCTGAAAACCGGGGTTCTGAAATGATAACTTTGGTTCTCATGAGAACCTAAGTTCTATGTGTCTATGTGCGTCGCCTCGCCGAGAACATGGGTTCTCGAGCGTAAACTAAGGTTTTCAAATGAGAACATAGGTTCTCATGAAAAACTTAGTTTCTTGGGATTATGCGTCGAACCGCTTGCCATAATTAACCTCCAGTTGTCTCTCATTGCTTGGTACACACTGACGGCATATGTGTAGAAAAAAGTGATTTTGACTATTATTGAAATTTCCGTGCATGGGTGTTCTTGAGGAATGAAATTAGTAAAGTAATCGGTCGACATTGGTCTGAACACATTAATAACAATTTAAACTGTTCATGAAATACATCTTTAATTGTAAATACTATTTTGAGACTAATAATTGAAACAAATTCAGATCAGTCGTAAAATTATTTATTGTTACCGCATTAAATAAGTTTCAGATATTCAGTTCCCTTGTTCGGGCCTCAAACGACTGTACGGTACAGTTTTCTATTTTAAGTATGTCTGTGATATATTTAAGCAATCATTATGGTATAAATAGAAGTGTATATTCTATTGATAATGTGTAATAATGTATTATTCAATCTTAAGATATCGGCCCACACTGCAAGAAAACGTATGTACTAAAGACTTTGCAAACATATTTCAATAACTTGAGATATCTGCAAATAATAAAGTTCTTAAAACGGCGTGTTTTCATTCTGTCCAGCCCGTGTGTAATCATATGTGAACCTCATTGATCCTGCAACCTGAATAATATGTGTCCCGTATTCCAAACGAGCAAGTTTACGCCGTCCGACGCGTAATTCTGTGAACCTAGGTTCTCATTAAAGATGAGAACTTAAATTCTCGTCATGAGAACTATGGTTTTCACAGTGTAATTCTGGGAACCTAGGTTCTCATGAGAACTATGATTCCCAAATGAAAACCACGGATTATGGCAAGCGATTCGACGCATAATCCCAGGAAACTAGGTTTTTCATGAGAACCTAGGTTCTCATTCTGAGGTTTTTAAATGAGATCTGGTTCTCATGAAAAACCTAGTTTCTCATGAGAACCTAGGTTCTCATGAAAACCTAGGATATCGAAAAAAAAACTTGGGTTCTGGAAGCCATGTGCAATCTTCAAGCGAGAACCTAGGTTCTCATGAAAAACCTAGTTTCTTGGGATTATGCGTCGAACCGCTTCCCATACAAGTCCTTCTAGTGAGATATCTGCGTTTATATTTAACATTGTGCTGCGAAAGTAGATATTCATTATTAACGTGTTTTCCATATTATTAAAGTGTTTTCCATATTTATAACTGTCAAAGCGTATTATAATGGTAGCTCACAATTGTTTTAAGGCTAAAATGCAATTGTTTCCACATTAGATCTATATCAGTAAGGAATGTTCACATTTTATATCCGAATTTAAAACTACAACAGTCCGTGGAAATATTAATGTATCAGATAAAACAATATTTTTGAAAATAAGCAACAGCTGGTAAAAATGAGAAGCATCATCATAACTGTGTCATTTCCTATGACTTTATAGAATGTCGCATTTGAAAGCTGTTATGTGGACTTGTCACCTGACTCTAAGGCAAATTTTATGTAAGATAACTTTGGCCTTGTTTTACCATTGTGGCAGTGATACGTTTTTTATCAGCTACACACTACTAGAAATAATTATACACTTGTTCCGTGAAACCTTTGGGTCAAAGAGCCTGATGAAGTATGATCGTTGAGCACAGTCTTTCACAAAGCACACCACGCCACAGCAACGCTTGTTCCATTTCTTTCCGTATATCGTATCACCAAGGTACAGCTGAACTACAGCGGTCGACAAACTCTACAAAACAAGTTTTGTTATATAAATACTGGTCGATGCACGGTCGTATTTTATTATCACGCATGGCGCAGGTAAATCCAGGCAAAAAATCTTCATCTCGGTTTATAAGAGACATCTGAGACTCAGATATTACCATCAACGTGAAATATATTCACTTTGCTGATAGTATCTGACAGTGTGTC
Organism: Dreissena polymorpha; assembly: GCF_020536995.1. Taxonomy (NCBI): domain Eukaryota; kingdom Metazoa; phylum Mollusca; class Bivalvia; order Myida; family Dreissenidae; genus Dreissena; species Dreissena polymorpha. The sequence goes on from NC_068355.1 coordinate 159,645,756, forward strand.
TCAGATGTTCGAATGAGGCTTGGTTCGAATAATTTTACTAGCTTTTACCAAGAATCCTTGGATAAGAGCTTCATGGGTCTTCTACAAATGTGAACATCTTATTTTTTATTTCAAACAACTAAATTTTTTATTTCAAATACTTTATTTTAACTTAAAAAGCAAGGTTTAACATTTTTTATTATTTTGTTTCAAGAAAGAGTTTTCTATTGAAAACGTTCCTTGACAAAAATGTAACATGTAAGTTGGAAATCACAAACTCATCTACGCACCAAAACAAGGTAAGAAACAAGCGTCACTTAATTAAAAAGGACACATCTACGTAAGCTTCAAAGTGATACAGTTAACTATCAAATTATACAACAAAATTTGACAATGAAAACTTCCTTCCACTTTTTGTTTGAAAAATTAGACGATATTGTGGAATGGCATTACAAAATTTCATCTGTCATCTTTCAAATTTCACACCTGAGCGCATGTTATATTCATGGGAAAAACAATCCTCCTGTAAATCGCGCATTTTCAAAACTTTCCCTTATGCGGTGGATCGAAAATCCAGATAAATCATCTCAGTACTCGGTGTGCGTATATGCGCAAAATTATAACTGTTTTTTCTTGTCGTCAAACACGACTGAAAACAACACCGGTAGTTCAATTCCCGAATTCTTAATCCTCATATGATAATTATGTAATCTAAGTTTTATAAAGAAATACGTGCAATATCAGCGATTACACTACTACGCTATCTGCCACATGACTCCATAAACTTTATGGTAAACGATTCTTACCGTACATCTCCGACCCAGAGTTTTGAAAATATCCTCGTTTTCTTTGTCCGACAATAACTGAGATTTTGCATTCCTTTTCTGAAGCCAAGTTGACATCTCGTTTGCCTTCGATTGTGTACACACTTTTACACTTTTATTTTTCAATATGTACATGTAAATATATTTTTATAGTTATTGTTATAAAAGGCAATCATGCAAAATCACAAAATTGCCAAATACATGTCTGTTTTTAATGCAATATTTTCATTACTAAAACGCAATACCCAGTTGTTCGACATGTCTCTTATATAAGCCCCTCCGTATTTCATTATGTGTATACCTGTGATATTTTGAACTATTGAATGTGATATAAAATTCAATTAAACAAAATGAAAGGTATTTTTTATCTGGAGACACAAACTCGCGAACGGAACATAAAGTTGATAACATCTAGAATGATAGGTATATATGCGATACTGATTTTGATATTGACCCAGATATTTAAAACCTTATCCCACGCTCAACTTGTGTTCTTTAAAAGACAACCATAATAAAGGTATGATAACGTGTGTTATAGACTTAAAGTACGGAATCCGGATAATGCCATCTATAATCTCACCCTTCTTTCATCAACGGCTAAAGCCCTCGTGCAAATAACTCACCAAGTGTGCCTAAAGGCACACTTTCTCCATATAATAATCCAAACTTATTGCATATGTAACTATATTTAGTAAAAAATTGGCCGTTTTTTCGCGAATAACTCGTGAAAATCTCGGAGCAAGTGTGCAAATAACCGGTTATTGGAACACTGTGCCAAAATCGGTTATTTCCAAACTTCCGGTTATCTCGCACCTGTTGTCCAGTAACGGCGGATCGTCGGCACACGTTGACGTTACGTAATTGGCGACCGGAGGGTTAAAACAAAATTGCGTCTGAATGAGTTTTGAGATCGCTTTTTTTCTCAAAACCGGCTTTCCGTACTTTTATTTTTCATGCAACTGATAGCGCAATTTATGGCGTATGTTGTATGACGTAATTTCTCTGACGAACCACACTAGTTTGAGTTAAACTATCTGGATTTTAAGGACATGTTGGACGTGTTGTTTTTTAACAGTAAAATATTTGTTTAAAGCATCGAACAAATGCAAAACGTATTTCGCATTTCTTGCTTATCGTGCATAATTGTAAACTTCGATAGGAATACAATAAAATAGTGTGGTTTAAAATAAGTTTCGATAAAGAGATGGAATATAAATAAAAAATGTAAGTGCAACTCGTTTCAATTTCATTGTTAAAAATATTGATTTAAAGTTGTAATTGAGGTTAGTGTGCCGTTTATATTAAATTATGTTTTTATTAAATATATTAATTATTAATTTCGATAAACAAGATATTTATTATTAACTTCGATATACACGAGTCGACATATTTTAGGGTGTTAAATCGTCAAAAGATGCATATAAGCGATATATTAAAGCACGGTAAATGTTCAGTATTACTGCTTGCTCATAAATATCTTAACTACAACGAAAATTTGCGAATTTGAAACTTTTTTTTTATTTTGGCAATTTACCAAAACGTGAACATTTCCCTTTAATATCGGAATCCGGATAGTGCCATGAATAATATCGCTTTTCTTTTATCAAGAGCGACAGTCGCGGCGACGCACGATTTTTTGCGCGACAGTCGCGGCGACGAACGATATTTTGCGCGACAGTCGCGGCGACGCACGATATTTTGCGCAACAGTCGCGGCGACACACGATATATTTAATACAATATAATGGCCCTTGTGTAGGTAGCCCAAAGGCGATATAAAATGTTTCGTGCGTCACCGCGACTGTCGCGCAAAATATCGGGCGTCGCCGCGACTGTCGCGCAAAATGTGGCGCGTCGTCGCGACAGTCGCGCAAAATATCGTGCGTCGCCGCGACTGTCGCGCAGAATATCGTGTATTGCTTCGTGTGTCGTGTCTCGCGTTCAAAGGGCGACGCACGAAACACGAAGCGACGCACGATATTTTGCGCGACAGTCGCGGCGACGCACGATATTTTATTATTCAAATATCGCCCATATTATCCGAATCTTGTGTATCGCGGTCTAATTTCAAACCGCGACACACGATGCACGAAGCGTTACTCGATATTATGCGCGACAGTCGCGGCGACACGCGATATTAGTACTGTTCAAATATCGCTGTAATAATATCGCCTGTCGACTGTCGCGTTTTCAAAAAGTTAGAATGCGATAATCGCCCTTTTATATGCGATATCTCGCTCTTTGAACACGACCGTCGCACTTTACGAACGCGACCGTCGCCCTTTTTATGTTTTATCGCCTATAAAAGGGCGACGGTCGCGTTCGTTAAGTGCGACGGTCGTGTTCAAAGGTCGAGATATCGCATATAAAAAGTCGACAGACGATATCGTTACGGCGACATTTGAACAGTTCTAATATCGCGTGTCGCCGCGACTGTCGCGCAAAAGATCGAGTATCGCTTCGTGCGTCTAGTGTCGCGGTCTGAAATTAGACCGCGATACACGACATTCGGATAACATGAGCGGTATCTGAAAAATAAAGTATCGTGCGTCGCCGCGACTGTCGCGCAAAATATCGTGTATCGCTTCGTGTGTCGCCCTTGATGAAAGAAGGGTGAGATTATAAACTTTTAAACCTGTGAATGTCCGATATTGTTTTTTTCTTTGTGTTTTCGTGTTTTTTTTGTGCATTGATAAATTCATATGTATCAGGTTCTGCTAAATTATCTCCATTATTTTCAATGATGTTGTCTAAATCTAGTAAACGATTCGATAGCGATTCCAAAACCCGTTCAAACGCCATTTTGTTTTGAAGCTCCGGTCGCCAATTACGTCGCCGACGATCCGCCGTTACTGGACAACAGGTGCGAGATAACCGGAAGTTTGCAAATAACCGATTTTGGCACAGTGTTCCAATAACCGGTTATTTGCACACTTGCTCAATACCGAGATTTTCACGAGTTATTCGCGAAAAAAACGGCCAATTTTGTTACTTAATATAGTAACATATGCAATAACCTAATTTATCCTGTTACATGCCTTTAAATCAGCCTGATAACCAGGTAACCTAATAGCCCACAAATTATTAGGCTAGTTGACCACGTGACCTCGAATATCCGTCAGTCGATCGGTTTTACTGTGAAATTTTTTTACGAAATGACGTCATCATTTCAGCGAAACTCTCAAGTTAAACTCTTTTACAGTGTAAATAAACGGTGAAAACAAGAGGGTCTGAAAGGCCCAAAGTCGCTCAACTGAGATTCAAAGGAACTGACCTGTTCTGTGCAGCCCAAGATGATATTAGAACAAAATGTTCTTACCAACTTTCATGACTAGTGAACACCCTGGCAGCCACGTTTTTCAACAGACCAGAACCATTTTCATACACATCCAAAGTATCATTTAAACCAATATTCTGACAAAATTTCATGAATATTTTTAAGTCCATATAAGGAAAAATGCCCCGCTCCCTGGTGGCCATGTTTTTCAAGCAACTGGAACCATTTTCCAACTTGTCCAAGATGTCATTGGGACAAATCTTCTGACCAAGTTTTATGATGATCGGACAATAAATATGGCTTCTAGAGTGTTAACAAAGTTTTACTATAGCTATACAAGGAAAAATAACACGCCCCCTTGGCGGCCATGTTTTTCCACCAACCGGAACCATTTTCAAACTCATCCAAGATATCATTGGGACAAATCGTCTGACCAAGTTTCATGTTGATCGGACAATAAATGTGGCCTCTTGAGTGTAATTAAGGTTTTACTAAAGCAATAAATAGCCATATTAGGAAAAATGCCCCGCCCCCTGGTTTCAATAAATATAAAGAAGTGAAACTCCAGCTGCTGGAGCAGTATTGAATTCTTATTATAAACAATTAGTTGGTCCTTTATTTAAGGCAAGTGACCGATTGCCCAAACAGTACAAAACAGCACAATACAAAACAACATAAACACATATAAGAATAAAGCTGGGGTAACCGCCTTGGAACGGTCAATGCAAAGCATTGGGGTTTTAAACCGGTTATAGAGCGCTCAACCTCACACTTGGCCCATCAATATTCATGATAAATTTACATGTAAATAAAATTTAACCTCATAGCATTGTAACTCAAATTAAACAATAATAAAAGGGAATTAAAACGCATTCAATTTAATTATCATTTAATTACTCAATAGTAGGGAAGATACCAGAGCAACAGAGTTACAACTTTTTGAGGAACGATGAAATAAAACTACGAACAAGTATCAACTACATTCCTTCTTTATAGAAAAAGATTTTAGAATATAGCGTCATGTAGTTAATATTTCAGATCATCATCGCGCACATACAGGAAGAAGCAGCAATAATGGGTGCAAAAGATCCATATTTCATAGCTTGGTTGTTTATGTGACTACAAAAAATAAATCAAACAAGAAACGCCTGTTAGAGAGAAAATATAATTAAAATTGAACGTTTTAAACTCAATGACCTATGCATGTAGATTTAAAAAGTTAAAGTATGTGGTATGAAGCATTATAAAAGCGAGGACGTCACAAAAATCAATGTTCACTAAAGCCACATATAGCCATATAAGGAAAAATGCCCTGCCCCCTGGTGGCCATGTTTTCAAAGCAACCGAAACCATTTTTGAACTCATCCAAGATATCATTGGGACAAATCTTCTAACCAAGTTTCATGAAGATCGGAAAATAAATGTGGCCTCTAGAGTGTTAACAAGGTTTTACTATAGCCATATAATGAAAAATGCCCCGCCCCCTGGTGGCCATGTTTTTTAAGCAACCAACACCATTTTCGAACACGTCCAAGATATAATTGGGACGAATCTTCTGACCAAGTTTCATGAAGATCGGACAGTAAATGTGGCTTTAAGAGTGTTAACAAGGCAAATGTTGACGCCGCACGCCGGACAAAAGGCAATCACAAAAGCTCACCATGAGCACGTTGTGCTCAGGTGAGCTAAAAAAGCATAAAATAAAAAGAAATAAATACACATAATAAATAGAATAAAAGGTTGGTGACGTGGAAGAATAATGGTTATCTGTCTCGTCGGAGGATCTTATCGGGTAAGCCGAATCCTCTCACTTGCCAGATAACTATTCTCCATCAACGTCACCAACCTATTATTCTCTATACATTAGTCAAATAACCATCCGTATTATATTTTGGAATGTGAAACTGGCACCTATTTTATATAAAGAAAAAAGTAAACGATAATTGTATACGTGTTCATTTTATTAATATGATAACAAATAAGATACTATGGACTACTGGTCTAATCTAAACGGGTGTACAAATACATCGGTGAAATTCGCGTGCGCAAATGAGTATCATATGCGTATCACAATGCGACAATGAAATGTGCATCTGCAAACTAGAGAATGGTATGGTAAATCACACTGAAACAAATTCATTAACAAGAGTATCATATGGTAAATCACACTGAAACAGTTACTTTGTTAGCTACCAAATTTTATAAGACCTAAATAACAAATACATTGCATATCAAAATGTAATAGACTAAGTACTTGTAAATTAATAAATGTGGTATAAATAGAAAAAAAATCAAACATGTAAAAATTGTGTTCATTTCATCCAAAATTTTCCTGATTTAAATACGTGATTATGAATCAACGAATTTAACTTTAATTAGTAAAAACAAATTGGAAAACATTAAATAATAGAAATAAAAATGAGATTCTGATAGTTAAGATTCATACCTCGCTGAAAGTGTAAATGTGATATGATACCGGCTGAGTAGAAACTAAACTAAAAACAAAACAATAACATCAATGACATACATCGATATAACAAATGACCATCAACATCAAGATGTACCCCTAAAAACAAAAGCCAATACAAGATAACAAAATCTTTTTAAAATCCATACACACGTCAAACATTTACCAATACTGGAAAAGTATATTTAATGCAACAATTTGAAGAATGATAAATTAGAATGATATGATCGCTATAGCAGTAGGTGAAAACATCGATCTACATGCTCTTCTGTTCGTCTCAGGGCTTGTGTTCATGGATTTCAAGGTAATTGTATCATGCAACCATGAACCATTATCTGCCACTTAAATATGACTTAATAATTAGTCAGCTAATTCTTAGACATGTATCTAGTAGTTGTCAATTTTCAATTAAAGCTTGTATTTCTTAATTCATTTTTACTTTCAAATCCATTTTGAAACGGTACATCATAAAGAACATTTTAAAACTCTAACCAAACATGTAACTACATAATAAATGACTACATTGAACAAACTAAAATGTATGGTACATCATATTTCAATAATGTCTAAAGTAACTTAAAACGCTGTCCTTGTTATTTTTGTCACAATATTATAATTTAAAACAACAATTGACATACAACACAGGGGAAAAAGGAACAATTATCACTTTGAATCTACTTAAACAAGATATAACGAATATTTTATGAGCAAGCATTAATAATAATAAAAACCCTGTAAAAAACAAAAACAACTTTATATCTGTTCACCAGAGAATAAAAACTACATCTAAATGTTCCGTCATACCAGTGTTTCAAAATGTTTTACGAAAACCATGTCTGTGCAAATGTCTAAAAGGCAAGACATATCATGAACAAATAGAACTAGACACTTGGCTGATTATCTAAGTTACAGTTTAACAAAACAACAGCACCGCATAGCGGGTGCAGTTTTGAATAAATGAAAGCTTGTCAGAATAATTTTTTTAATTTTTTTTTTTAGAGGTCACAGTGACCTTGACCTTTTACCTAGCGACCCAAAAATTAGTGTGGCGTGTGGAACTCATTAAGTTGCAGTTACATATGAAGCTTCAAAGTTGTAGGTGGAAGTAGTGCTCAAAAGGGTACCCGAAAAACCCCGAATCCGCGGGTCAAAAAAATACCCGCAGATCCGGGTCAAAGTTTCTGCGAACGATACCAGTTCGGGTCGCAAGCTATGATGTACAAGAATACATGTTTAACGTGTAGTCAAATCATCTCTTTTAAACAATTGAAGTAAAATCACATCCTTTATCATTCTTAGCAGTGTTGTTATAACAAATAGTCATAAATAAATAGAAGTGGCGCACCAAAAGCATTTAAATTGAGTTTCATGTGTTATTCACATCCCAAAATTGCAACGTTAAAAAAATAAACATGTATAATAAAATATATCGACTTCAAAGTAGAAAAGGCAGTTAGAGCTTACAGTTAAAGTTATTTTTTGCTTCTCCCCTCAAAATTTGAGAAGCTTAATTTGTGCTTGACACGTAGTTTTTCTTATACATGTACTGTTTATTGCTATTCCAAGTAATACTAATATTTGCTGATTAAGTTCAACAACGTTGTGTAAACCTAATAAATAGTTATGTGCAGTTGGGTATTTCATTCATAATTGAATAAATCAAACCAATAAAAAGTATAATATTCTAAACAATATACTTGACAAACAGTTGAATATTTAAGACTCTAAAACATGCTATGAAAATTAATGTACTTTTAATTTAATTTACTTCTGTATTATATGACCCGACCCAACCCGAATTTTCTCGGGTATTTAAATTTTGACCCGCCGACCCGACCCGACGAATATTTTTGACCCGTGTGAGCCCTAGGTGGAAGCACTTTGATTTTAGAGCCAATGTTAATGTTTTAGCATGGCGGACAACGAGCTGGCTATGACAACAGCCGAGCTAAAAATTATCTAAAATAACCCCAAGCTAGGTTTGCACGTAAGCTACCAATGTTTAGTAACATTGACCTTGACCTTGAACCAACTGGATCCAAGAGGAATCCCAAGCGTTATATGTAAGCTACCAATACACAAATTGCCAGCACAATGTCTCTATTAAAACTCAAATTATTGTTCATACATTTTTTTTTCCTATTTTAGTAACAGAGACATTGACTTTAACAGGACTATCACAAAATGGACGCTGAAGGAAGGTGTCGGCTATCTAAATAAAATATCAATGCAATACATTTTTCCCATCCCTAGCTGTTCAGTTGATCTAGTTTTTCTATTCTAAGTAACAGAGACCTTGACCTACCCAAAATACAATTGCAAGCCTTGTCTCCATGCAAGCTTTGAACATACAAATTTTCAGTTCCATACCAACATCCATACTAAATTATTTGGTGGGTAGTTTCCCTATATTAAAGGGATCTTTTCACGTTTTGGTAAATTGACAAAATTGAAAAAAGTTGTTTCAGATTCGCAAATTTTCGTTTTAGTTATGATATTTGTGAGGAAACAGTAATACTGAACATTTACCATGGTCTAATATACTCATTATATGCATCTTTTGACGATTTAAATACCTGAAAATTATAAAGCGTTGCAACGCGAAACCATTGAATAATTTGGAGACTTCTGTTTTTGTCGTTTACTTTTGTGAAACTACGAAGATTGCTTATATAAAGTATAAAATACGTCTCTTGTACATACTTGGCAGGATGGCCGAGCGGTCTAATTGGTTTTTACTCCAGGACTCCGGGGTCACTGGTTCGAGCCCAGCTGTGGGCTACTTTTTTTTCCTTTTTTAAATTTTATTCTTGATTTTTTACTGGAGCTTTTTAGATCCAATGTTTACATTTATCAATATAAAGCATTTAATTACAAACTTCAAAACATGCCAAAATCTGTGAAAAGGCCCCTTTAATCAACACTGACCTTGCTTTTGACTAGCCCCCAAAAAGCTTGGTCTTCATGCTAGATTAACTTATCAAGAGATTCATCATGATTTGTCAATGCAAGCATAAGATATTAACCAGAAACCACTTGGTTTGCGCCACAGGTTTCCTGCCAATGCCATATCCCAATCTAATAACCAGGATTGGCCTTTTTGCATATTGGGAATGGTTCATTATAAGAGTGATATTATTTAACTTGAATATGCTTACAAAAGATATGCATCTTTTTGTAAAATCATTTATATATGGGTCCTATGAGGGACAATACACAATATTATTACCGTAAAAAAATCTGGACTATTTATTGACCCTGTACATGCAATGCCTATCATCATTACAAAAGGTAATTCCATGTTGGCCCTTACTTCAACCCGGATTTGTAAGAAATTCCCTAACAAAACAGACCTTTACATAATTATAAAATAATAAGCTCAGATCTAATGAATCCATTAGGACAAATAAAAATGGACAAATGTCAACATGGCTTTGTACTACTGATAAAACATACATGCAGTCATGCACTAGATATTATGACTGAAAAACACATATTGTAAACACTATTAGTATTGTTTTTTCATTATCATTAAGAAATAAATACACTTTGTTTATGGACAATTGTATAAAACACTACAATTTAGTCTGCTTATCTGGTTAAGGTTAAAGTTTCAACAACAATTGTACAAATATATAAACACTCAAAATAAATTTGTTCAATACATTGATAATCACCAACAAACGTCCATTCTTTTTGTAGCATAATTCATTAAATAACAGAACAATATACATTTGAACGATAAATTGATCTAAAATTTATTGTCAACAACTGCAAAAACAACAAGAGCTGCGTTTGTGAAACATAATGCCCTCTACTGCACTTTGAAGTCCCACAGCAGCTATTTTTGAGAAAACAAGGCCCATAACTTAGCCAAAAATCAGCAAACCCGAATGAAACAAACACTTCATCTGTAAGTCATGTAGGTTTTCTAAAAAACCAACAATCAGCTCAATATCTGAAAGCCTTCTTAAATAAAAAAACAAGCAAATTTCACTCTTTGTCTGTAAGTCATGTAGGTAGATTCACAAACCAAAAGTGAGCTAAATATCTGAAAGCATCATCAAAAACCTCAAGAAAACAGTAATTATAAAAAAAATCTAAGTTCAAGGCCCATAACTTTGCCAAAAATCAATGGACCGGAATGAATTCATCTGTAGGTCATGAAAGTAGACTCACATACCAAAAATCAGCTCAATATCTGAAAGCGTTGCATAAAAAACCTTTGGAAAACAGTAATTATGTTGAACAATTCTTAGTCCTAAGCCCATAACTTCACAAAAAATCAATGGATCAGAACAAATTTCACACTGCATCTGTAGTTTATGTAGGTAGACTCACATAAAAAAATCAGCTCCATAACTAGAGGCGTGGCATTAAAAAACCTCTGGAAAACAGAATGCCGGACGAACAGACAGACGGAGGGACTAACAGACAGACAGTGCAACTACTATATGCCATCCTACTGGTAAAAATAAAAACCAAATCATGTAAGTTGAAGTTGAGCATAATTCCGTAATGTAATTGTTTTTACAAAAATCATAAAATATAAATAAAAAGTTTCCAAATATAAATGGTTTCCTAAAGTTCTAACTGTAAACCGTGCTAAACAGTACACTTGTTTCACATTCACAATCTAACAGTTGTTACTGCAACTTAGTTTTGACACCTTCAAACAATTGTAAAGCAATGACCAAACTGTGACAGCTTGGTGGGGATGAAATCTTTGGTTGCTATGGTTACACAGACTCAATGGTTTCCCTAGCAACGATGCCTTCCTTCTTCAGACGTGCAAGCATGGGCTCGTATATGTCACTGGACAGAGGGATACACATTCCTTTCTTCTGAATCTCACCTGAAAACAACACAAATGATCCGCGCTCTGGGAAAACTGGGTTTTCTGCATGTGCACAAAGTGTCATCCCAGATTAGCCCCTTCTGTCCACAAAGACTAATCAGGGACAACACTTTACACCTTAATAGGATTTTGGCTAAGAAACTTCCTTTAAATGAAAAATACTATAGAAATGAAATGTGTCATCCCTAATTAGCCTTGGACTGCACAGGCTATTCTGGGACAATTTATTTATGCACATCCATTAAACTCACACTTTATCAGTTCTAAGTAAACATAATATCCTTGTAAATTACAAAACCTTCTCGACACATAGGTAGACAAAGACAAACCACAAAACAAGTTGTTATGCCAACCCAGGCATCAAACCTGCAATTCTCAAATTATTGAGCTACATGCTACCAACTGAACATTATCCAACACCATTTATTACATATTTACATGTTAATTGAAAACCACAAACTAACATACCATCAAGGACCATTCTGGTTGCAATGCCCGTGGGGAGCCCCACAGTTTTGGCCATGGCAGAATACCCCTTTGGGTCAGAGTCGCCATACATGACAAGACTCACGCCCCGGTGCTCTTTCTGTCCATTGAACCACTGCACCCCAATGTCATGCTGCATGAGGATCATATCCCTCTCTCCAGGCGCTGTTGGAAATACATCACACAATTGTAAATGTTAAAGGGGCTGAATTTTTTTTCTTTGAGAATGAGATTTCAACAAGAGCTGTTTAATTCAGCAAATTGTATATGCAAAGGGTAGTTTGAAGGTCATTGCAAGCTTAAATGATCCATGAGTTTTGTCATGAAAAGCATTAAGTGGCTGAATAACCTACATTAAGTTTTGAACTTGAGTTTTAGATGAGAAAGTCCAGCCTAATTTAAGTGAGTCTAACTGGGCAAACATGGCTTCATCCATGTATGTAAAGTGTCATCCCAGAGTAGCCTGTGCAGTTCACACAGGCTTATCAGGGACTACTCTTTACCATTTACTGTTTTTTCCTTAAGAAGAGGCTTTCTTTCAACAAAGAATTTCATAAAAAGGGTGAAGTCTTGTTGCCCAATAAGACTGTAGGGACTGCACAGGCAAATCTGGGAGGTATCTATAGACACATGCATTTAGCCCTGTTATCCCAGACGATCATTTAAATAGTTTAAATGGGCTGCATGAGAGAGCCCTACCGAAGGCAAGTCTCTTGGAGAGATAGTTGGACAGGGTGTCAATGGGCGTCCCCTTCTTGTCAATCAGCTCTTCACCAAGCAGACCCAGTCTGAAAAACATGCAACACTCATAGTCTATAGCTTGTATTTTAATTATATAACAAAAGATTAATTTTATTTTATGTATATAATATAGTAAAACCATATTTCCGAAATAAACTTAACATTTTGAAAATACAGCAATATACTTAAAACATATTGTCCCAAATAAAAACATCAGCCAGTTCCTTGAACCTGAAACTCTATAATTAATGTAACACCTGACTGGTCGTAACCAAAAAATGAATTTGTCTGAACCATAACACCTAACAACAGTTTCATAATACTTGCAAAACATGTTTGTATATACTTTATCAACAAAATAACACCAGATCTGATAAATTTCTGCACATTCAGCTTACTTTTAATACACCTAATACTGACGTCATTTTGTTTACAATAAGTATTTTGATGTTTAAATGCTGTGTTCAGCCATTTAATATTGTTTTCTTTGGACGTGAATACAGAAAAATGAAAAAACAAGGGACAAAATTGTCACAAAACCAGGTTTTCATTGTGAAAAAAAATCTGATAAAGGGAGAAAACTCAAACTGAACTTTTGAAATGACCAAAAAAAATTAACCCCCTTTTTAATTTTTTTTTTTTAAATCTATTTTTAGTCGTGGCGACCTTGACATTGGAGATATTGACGTGATTCTTTCGTGGGACACACCGTCCCATGATGGTGAACAAATGTGCCAAATGATTTTAAAATCTCACAATGAATGACATAGTTATGGCCAGGACAAGCTCATTTATGGCCATTTTTGACCTTTGAACTCAAAGTGTGACCTTGACCTTGGAGATATCGACGTAATTATTTCGCGCGACACACCGTCCAATGATGGTGAACAAATGTGCCAAATGATTTTAAAATCTGACGATGAACGACATAGTTATGGCTCGGACAAGCTCATTTATGGCCATTTTTGACCTTTGAACTCAAAGTGTGACCTTGACCTTGGAGATATCGACGTAATTATTTCGCGCGACACACCGTCCAATGATGGTGAACAAATGTGCCAAATGATTTTAAAATCTGACAATGAACGACATAGTTATGGCCCGGACAAGCTTATTCCGCCAGCCCGCCAGCCAGCCCGCCAGCCAGCCCGCCCGCATTCGCCAATCTAATAACCAGTTTTTTCCTTCGGAAAACCTGGTTAAAAAGATGAGATAAATAGAATACCAAGTAATAGTTTAATACAGATATGTTCATTGGCATGGCACGAAAAACAAAACCACTCGCCAAGTTTAGTGGTTTTCTAAGCCCTTCTAAATCAACTTCAATATATTGAACACTAAACTCTAGTAAACCTAATATTCTCTATGTTTATAGAAACTCTGAAGAAGGTTAAAAAATAATTTCCTTAAATTTATTTTACAGCTGGAATGTCCTATGAATTCTGGGTATCCTGACCTAACAATGGCATCCAAACGATGTTCATTTTGTCCAACAGCCTCAAAAACAAGATCCTTCAAGGAGTCCTCAAGTAGATCAGATGACTTTCCAAACATCCCACAGAAGTACTGTCTCTGCAATCATATAAACAAAATGTAATAATATAAACAAGAGGGAAAAAGACCCCTCGCGCTCCCTTCAGACCCAACAAACATGTATTGATTTAATCTTGTTTGAAAGTTAGGCAAAGAAGAAGGCTTTTGGTTGGAATACAGTTTAAAATTCATGAAAAAAAGTCTGGTTCACATATACATGTAAGTCTGGTACACATATACATAAAAGTCTGGTACACATATACATGTAAGTCTTGTACACATATACATGTAAGTCTAGTACACATATACATGTAAGTCTGGTACACAAATAAATGTAAGTCTGGTACAAATATACATGTAAGTCTGGTACACATATACATGTAAGTCTGGTACACATATACATGTAAGTCTGGTACACATATACATGTAAGTCTAGTACACATATACATGTAAGTCTGGTACACAAATAAATGTAAGTGTGGTACACATATACATGTAAGTCTGGTACACATATACATGTAAGTCTGGTACACATATACATGTAAGTCTGGTACACATATACATATTTTCATGTCAGGCCTGGAAAACTTCATCACCTCATGGCAGCCAGATAGATATTTTATCAGGAAATGTTTAAACTCACTTGAAAAATGTATGATTACAGAAAGTAAAAGTTCTGAGAAAGAAGCATGATAATTAGTAGAATTCAAGCCCCTACCCATGTCTTCTCTGGTCCGTTGGGGTGCAGACTGGAGCTCTCCTCACTACTCAGGAGTCCCAGCTTCATCAGGCCCTTAGCAACGTTGGCAAAACCCTGCAATGGAATCAATGAAATCCAAAATTACTCACTTGTATTTATAAAATTGGGGATGGACAATCTAACAAGACGATGCGTTCAATAAACCCATATCACCTAAATGGAAGCCTTGTCAGTATTGTTTAATTGGCACACTTGAATCAATAATGTTTTTTAGTAAGCAGTATTGATTGTAGGCCAACTGTCAATTAAAGGAAAGCTTCCAACACAGTAAATTAAAGCACAATACCTTCATCCAAACTTAACTTATTGAGCGGAAACTCTTTATCTATTTTCATGCAACTGGCACCAAATGCAAGTGCTGACAATTTTAAACATAGTACAAGATATGGGAGTTGCTATGCATTCTTTTCTATTTAAAATGCAACCTACCTATGATAAAAAATTCAACAAAATATGATCTCCATCCAAATTGAAGTGTTTTAGCCCATGACCTAACTGGCCCCAAATGCAACCTAGATCTGCATGTTAGCAAGAGATAGGAATGGTTGAACACATACATTTAGGTGAATATCAAAAAGTGCAATAAGTGGCATAATTCTGCTCCAATGAAGGTCAGAGTTATGGGGCTTGGTCTGCAACCTTGCATGAAAATTCCTAAAGACATGTGTGATGCTTTAATTTAATATCTGTAGTAGTTTCGGATATTTGTACTTCTTGCATGCTAACTTTAACCTGCATTGCAACTTGTATCCAAACCTTGACTTTTCTATGTATAAAAGGGGGCATAATCATGCTTAAAGGAATTGGTTTCATACATGTATTGGTAGGGAAAAAACAAACATAACCACCTTTGACATTAGTAGACACAGATTTTAATTCAGTTCTCTGTCATCAATGATATTAATTTCCAAGAGAAAACCACTCTTATGTGCCAAAATATAATTTAAATGGTTGGCTACTGATTTAATCATACCCACCTTGTAGCGAATGGTCCCCCTTATGCATGTGTGAGCGTCGTTGATGCCGTAAGCGTCAGTATAGATGGTGGAGTCCCGGTTGGGGAATCCCTCAAGGTTAAAACCGGGCATGAAGTTGAGATGCTCTGCCGCATCCAATAGCCCTCCCTGGCCTGAAATCTCCACAACCTGAAATATGGCATTAAGAATGGTGCATGCTTGATTTGCTTAATATATCAACAATATTTCTGGGAAAGCTGGGCTTAATGCATGTGTGTAAAGTATCTTCACAGTCTAATTTGTTACAGCACTTTCCGCCTTAACTGGATTCTCTATAAACAGAGCCATTTTAAAACAAAAACAAGAGGGCCATGATGGCCCTGAATCGTTCACCTGACTAACCAAATACAATCCCAACCCAGATTTCATCAAGATAAACATTCTGACCAAATTTCATAAAGATTAGATGAAAACTGTGACCTCTATTGTCTACACCAGGTTTATCTATTAGTGTTGAAGTACCTGTTATCGAACAGCACCTATTATCGGACGTTTTGTTTTGGTTCTGTATGCGCAAGCGCAATAGTGCGCATGATGTCACATTGATAAGCAAATGGTGGTACATGAAGTCCATGACCTACTTGCCTACTTAGCTTGAAACCATTTGAGCCGAAAACAGGTTAAAGGAATACAATTATTGTTATGTACATGTTTTTATATGTTTTCTGCTATTACTTTTTAAATGCATCTATCAAAACATGCATTCACACACCAAAAAGCATATTTTCGTTTGCAATTTTGATTGCAGCAGACGCAGATATTTTCGCCGAGTCCGGATTACACGATAGTCATGTGACTATGTATATACTGGAGTAGTATTTATGAACTTTCCGGTAATAGGTCATGTTTGCATCGGCCGCCATTTTGTTTTGTCTGCTAGAGGTGACAATAACCAGCGAATCATTGTTATGAATTTTTGAAGGATATTCGCTGGAAAATTTAACAGATAAATTATTAAATGAGTGAACTGTTAATCATTTTTGAAACAACATGTTTTTGTTATTTTAAGTGTTTCAATTTTGACGTAATTTCTTAGGTGTTCGATAACTGGTTCGTCCACCATATTTGACCTAGTGACCTAGTTTTTGACCCCAGGTGACCCAAATACAATCCCAACCCAGATTTCATCAAGATAAACATTCTGATCAAATTTTATAAAGATTGGATGGAAACTGTGACCTCTATTGTCTACACAGAGTTTTTCTATTATTTGACTTAGTGACCTAGTTTTTGACCCCAGATGACCCAAATACAATCCCAACCCTGATTTAATGAAGATAAACATTCTGACCAAATTTCATAAAGATTGGATGAAAATTGTGACCTCTATTGTCTATACAAGGTTTTTCTATTATTTGACCTAGTGACCTAGTTTTTGACCCCAGATGACCCAAATACAATCCCAACCCAGACTTCATCAAGATAAACATTCTGACCAAATTTCATAAACATTAGATGAAAACTGTGACCTCTACTGTCTACACAAACAAATTGTTGACGGTTTTTCTATTATTTGACCTAGTAACCTAGTTTTTGACCCCAGATGACCCAAATACAATCCCAACCCAGATTTTATCAAGAAATACATTCTGACCAAATTTCATAAAGATTGGATGAAAACTGTGACCTCTATTGTCTACACAAGGTTTTTCTACTATTTGACCTAGTGTTTGACCTAGTGATCTAGTTGTTGACCCCAGATGACCCAAATACAATCCCAACCCAGATTTCATCAAGATAAACTTTCTGACCAAATTTCATAAAGATTGGATGAAAACTGTGACTTATACTGTCTACACAAGGTTTTTCTATTATTTGACCTAGTTTTTGACCCCAGATGACCCAAATATAATCCCAAACCAGATTTTATCAAGATAAACATTCTGACCAAATTTCATAAAGATTGGATGAAAACTGTGCCCTCTTACTGTCTACACAAATTGTTGACGGACACACACACACACAACGGACCCCGGACATCACACGGTCACATAAGCTCACCATGTCACTTCGTGACAGGTGAGCTAAAAATATCATTAAAGTGGAAAGTGTTGTCCCTGAATAGCCTGTGCAGACTGCACAGGCTAATATGGAACGACTCTTTACCAACAAGCAAATTCGTTGAATTGATATCCCCCGCCTATATGCTTCTGGACACAAGAGTATTATATTTGACACTCAAACAAGCATTTTTTTAAGATACAAAGGGCCATAACTCCGTTATTAACAGATGGTGTACAATGCCATTTGGCGTGCATTATCCTCTTATGCATATATATACTCATACGAAGTTTCAATGAAATCCGCAAAAGCACTTCCAAGATATGGCTCCGGACACAAAAGTGCCTATAGTAAAAAGTGACAGACGGACGGACAGCCGGACGGACAGCCGGACAAAGCCAAAACAATATCCCTCCGCCTCTGGTGCGGGATATATACTCATACCAAGTTTCAATGAAATCCGCCAAACTTCCAAGATATGGCTCCGGACACAAAAGTGCCTATAGTAAAAAGCATTTTATCAAGATACAAAGGGCCATAACTCTGTTTTTAACAGATTGTATTAAATGCCATTTGGCGTGCATTATCCTCTTATGCATATATATATACTCATACCAAGTTTCAATGAAATCCGCCAAAGCACTTCCAAGATATGGCTCCGGACACAAAAGTGCCTATAGTAAAAAGCATTTTTTCAAGATACAAAGGGCGATAACTCTGTTTTTAACAGATGGTGTACAATGCCATTTGGCGTGCATCATCCCCTTATGCATATATATACTTATACCAAGTTTCAATGAAATCCGCCAAAGCACTTCAAAGATATGGCTCCGGACACAAAAGTGCCTATAGTAAAAAGCATTTTTTCAAGATACAAAGGGCCATAACTCTGTTTTTAACAGATGGTGTACAATGCCATTTGGCGTGCATCATCCTCATTTGCATATATATACTCATACGAAGTTTCAATGAAATCCGCAAAAGCACTTCCAAGATATGGCTCCGGACACAAAAGTGCCGGACGGACGGACGGACAGCTGGACGGACGGACAACGCCAAAACAATATCCCTCCGCCTCTGGCGGGGGATAACAACTAATCCAAGTTTTACTAGATCAAGGCTAATAATAATTAAGCAATAGAAATTATTTAAACAGTGTTTACTTTAAACAACTTTAATTCACAAGGGGGAAATCAAAGCCTAAGGCACTATAGAGTCTGCTTCCTGGATAGAACCAGTACTTGATGTCTTTTGGGAAATCTTGAAAACAATCCCAGAGCGGGAATCAAACCCAGGACGTCACAATTAATAAGCTGACATTATTAAATTTACACAGGAGAAATGTTATGTTTATATCAGTTATTGTTGTTAGCAACAGTGCTGACAGAATGTAATGCAAACACCAAAACTACACAGTCATAGTACAGGATATGGGAGTTGCTTTGCGTTCTTGTCTATTAAAAAAATGATAATTAAACTTTTGTACTTGAGTACTCTTATGTTTATTGAACAAACATTTTATCATATCAAGATTTTATATTCAAGTTGCAAAAGGATTTATGTTAAGGTGGTAGACAGAAACAAAACAAAAATAACAAAAAAAGTGTCAACAATTAATACTAATACATTTCTGACACTGTTAAAAGCTACACAAATAAATCCTAGATATTTTTTAAGTGCTTCATATAGCATTATGAAAGACAGCAAACCAACTGCACACCTGTCCATTTTTTAGATACTTTGCTCCACTGAGACAGTTCATCAGGACACCTTTGGGGAACCAGCTGAAACAGTGAAAACTCTTTAAAAGCATGGAAAAACATCCAAGGCTCAAGACACAACAAACAACAAAAACAACAAAAACAACAAGTCTCATTCTATTAATCTTACCATCATCAAACAAACCAATCCAGTAAGTATTTGAAAGAACAAGAGATGTGTGTGTCAGAAACACAATGCCCCCTACTGCGCCACTTTGAAGCCATATATTTGACCTTTGACCTTGAAGGATGACCTTAACCTTGACCTTTCACCACTCAAAATGTGCAGCTCCATGAGATACACATGCACACCAAATATCAAGTAGCTATCTTCAATATTGCAAAAGTTATGGGCAATGTTAAAGTTTTCGTACGGATGCACAGACTGACAGACTGACTGACGGACAGTTCAACTGCTATATGCCACCCTATCGGGGGCATAAAAACATCTTAGGAGTGGAATGCTCATGAATGCTCTTGTGAATTTGTAGCAAAGTGGTGTCAAAGGTATGAGAACAGATGATGGCTGTTTTGGGCCAAATTACGTACAATGCTATGCATATATCATGCATATATCATCAAGTGAATACAACTTAAACAGAATAATAGCTGTAAAGAATACATACATCATTATTCTTGAATAAACGAATTACTCAAATATGTAAGTATAGTAATATTTAAATATACAGTGGCGTTCTTGAATACAACCTAATTATGTAGCCCAGTGGTATTCTTCTTGAATACCATCTATATGATCTAAATGTGTAACCCAAGTGATTTTCAATTTGAATACTCACTGAATTTGTAACCCAGTACACTGTTACTCCAATATAGCGCTCTCCGTTATAACGCTGTGTCCAATATAACGCGGGGGGTGCTTTGATCCCATTTTTTCTCCAACCTTCCATTTCTGATTCAAATCCATGTTATGCAATTTCATGTATTTTCAGAAAAATCAAAGATGGTGGCGATCACATCTTGATTGCTTTATTCAACCGTCCGTTTAACTGATTTTAATCGCTTCAAGGACAACAACACCCACAGCTAATTGGTGTTTATCTGTTGTGTAATGTCAATAAAGGTGTGAAAAACTCACGTGTCAGTGTTTATTAAATGTATTCCTTATCAGAGCGGTATGGTGCGCTAATTTCAATAAGTAAAGTGCAAGCAGGATAATTATCAAATTAAAGTTATTCAAAACAATTAAAAAATTCTTACTTTGATATGATTGCAGTTTGACTATATTAAACGAGCGGCTGTGAAATATACTGCGCACAGTATAAAACAAGTTTTT
This sequence comes from Dreissena polymorpha, assembly GCF_020536995.1. NCBI lineage: Eukaryota > Metazoa > Mollusca > Bivalvia > Myida > Dreissenidae > Dreissena > Dreissena polymorpha. The sequence goes on from NC_068355.1 coordinate 159,666,751, forward strand.
TCTATCTAGTATTTAGGCATTTTGCAGTTTTTGCGTGTACGAGAAATTAATTAAATAATCCAGGCGATTTATTAACATGCTAATGCAGTGTAATTTTTAACAGACATTCACTTGCATTTTTGCCCGGCATCAGAAAGGTACGGGAAACACGTTTTTTGCATACGTATGACGCAATAAACATTTATTTGTACATGTATCGTATTGCATTCAATCTAAATTTAAACTCGCTTGTCCAATGAAAGCTCTGCAGTCTGCCCCATAATGCATTATTCTCTTCACACTTCTAAAAATGGCATATGCATATGCTTTGTGTTTATGAATTTCTTAAACATATTTATCGTCATAAATGTTCAAGATTTTTATTTTGTAAGTCATGTTGTAACTTTATTGAATTAACGGATAAATGTGCACATTAGAACAGCGGTATGTATACTGTTAACGATACGATTCGGTTTATATGCATGTAATTGCGGATGACAACACAGCATGGCAATAAACAGGACCTATATTATAAGCTATAATATACCTGTTTTTTTATAGCCCCTTCAATAAATGAGCTCAAAACTTATTACGCAGATCCGTTTATATTGGAATTTCAGTGTAGTGTTCTTCTTTAATACCCACCTGAATTTGTAGTACATGTATAGTGTTTAACTTAACACCAACCTGAATTTGTAGAATATTGGTTTCCCAGGGGTGTTCTTCTGGAATACCCAACTGAATTTGTAGCCGAATGGTTATCAACTTGAATACACACCTGCATATTTGATCTCATTAAATACCCTACTCGCCAGAAGTTGGAGCCAAGTCATATTCTACTTGAATACCCACCTGAATTTATAGCAAAGTCATGTTTTACTTGAATACCCACCTGAATTTATAGCCGAGTGGTGTCTTGGAATCTTCAGGTGCAGGCAAGCCTCCGCAGTATGAGACATAGGAGCTGATCTAAAACAGAGAAACATTAGGGCTAAAATAATGAATACAAGACCATATTATAGACGTGCAAATGTTAACAAAGGATATAAAAATAGTTTTGAAATAAAATATTATCAAATGCTATTAAACAAGTTCTTTTTTCTTTTTTTAAACATTTTTAAATTACAACAATAAGAATAATACAATTGTGTCCCAGTTTCCATAAACAGCATTTTACTGTATGGGAGCAATACATTTCGTTAAATCCTAGAAGCAACATGAGCTTTAACAGCAGGTGAAAATACCCCTAAATTGGCCTTTAAAATGCTTTAAAACCTGATATTGCTGACAGAATTCTGTCAAAAAATGTATTAAGTCCCTCAAGTCCATGTGTTATGTAAATCAACTGTGATAAGTTCTATTAAAATCTGTTGAAATATAAAATTAAAGATATCAAGTGAAATCTAAGAAACGTGAAAACAATAGAATGTTCTACTAATCCTATAAAATATCAAGAGCCCGATCAATAGAACAAGAGGGCCTGAAAGGCACAAAGTCGCTCAACTGAGATACAAAAGAAATGACCTGCTCAGTTCAGCATCAAGATATTGGAACAAATGTTCTGACCAAGTTTCATGCAAAGTAAACTATACAGGTAACTTTTAGAGTGTTTACAAGGTTTTACTATAGCCATATAAGGATAAATTCCCCAACCCCAACCCCTGGTGGCTGCTTTTCAACAGACATGAACAATTTTTGAACTGATCCAAGATAGCATTAAAACAAAATGTTCTGACCAAGTGTTATGAAGATTGGACAATAAATGTGACTTTAAGAGTGTATACAAGTTTTTACTATGCCATTTAAGAAAAAATGCCCCGCCCTCTGGCTGCCATGTTTCTCAACCAACCAAAACTATTCTCAAATTAGTCCAAGATATCAAATCTTCTGACCAAGTATCATTAAGATCAGACAAAATGTGGCCTCTAGTGTTAACATGGTTTTACTTAAGTAATATATAGCCATATAAGGAACAATACCCACTCCATTGAGGCCATGTTTAAAAAAAAAAACGGAACCATTTTCGAACTCGTCAAGATATCATTAGAACAAATGTTCTTACCAAGTTTCATTAAGATCTGACAATAAATGTGACTTTTAGTTAGAGTGTACAAGTTTTTACTATAGCCATATAAGAAAAAATGCCCCCCACCCACCCCCCGACGGCCATGTGTTTCAAGTAACTGTGGCCATTTTCGAACTCGTCCAAGATATCGTTAAGACAAATCTTATGACCAAATTTCATAAAGATTGGACAATAAAAGTGGTCTCTAGAGTGTTAACAAGGTTCTACTACAGCCATATGTAGCAATATAAGGCAAACTGACCCGCCCCCTAGAAGCCATGTTTTTCAACAGACCAGAATCATTTTGGAACTAAATCAAGATGCCATTGGGATGTATGTTCTGACCAAGTTACATGAAAATCGGACCATAAATTTGGAATCTAGGGTGTTAACAAGGTTTTACTATAGCCATATATAGCCTTATTAGAAAAAATGCCCTGCCCCCTGGAGGCCATGTTTTTCAAACAACTGTAACCATTTTCGAACTCGTCCAAGACATTGTTATGACGAATCTTCTGACCAAATTTCATAAAGATTGGACAATAAATGTGGTCTCTATAGTGTTAACAAGGCAAATGTGACACCGAATGACGAACAACGGACAAAAAAATAAATAAAATATCTTCTCCCATTCCAATATTTTGTTGTTTGTAACAAAATGTATAGCACCCTACCTTGCCGCCTGCTTTTTTCACTTCATCAAAGCACTGCATAGCCAGCATGTGGTCAATACCAGGATCCACTCCGACCTCATTCACAATCGTCACATTGGCATCCAAGGCTCTGAAGTCACATTCATGGTCATTCAAAATACCATACCATCTGTTTACTCATATGCATTTTTATTAATAGAATTTCATTATGCTTCAACTTAGCTAATTTTGAATCAAACTGGGAAACAATTCATGCCACCATTTGATTGCATAACAACGTCTATGACCAGAAATTTAAGAAAGCATATTTTAATAGTTACGCTCCTGATTTAGAACGACACATGTGGTACAGATTTTCAATGTCCATGGATACTATCTGATATGTAACCTTAAGTAACACTTGCAAACAATGCAAAGATACTCTAAAACAAATGGCATGATGAAGTCAGAAATCTAATATACAGAAACATATATCTCACGCTTTATGTAGAGCCTTCATAGCAGGTGACACATAGCTGGCGGTCACCATGTTTCTCTTGTGCTTGATGCAATACTTGGCAATCTCCGGGTGCATGAGGTAAGGCAGCAGGCTGACAACAATGTCGTGATCCGGCACAAGTTTATCCAGCTCCTCCTGGTGCCGCATAATGTCCAGCAGCATAATGTCCACATTCGGACATCGAGCCTCAATGGAGTCTAGCTCTTCTTTGATTTGAGAAACTGAAAAGATACAAATAATATTTCATAGGAATAAATGTTTGCACAAGTGGTGCAGCCAAAAGTGAATTATATATATTGTCTCTGATCACAAGTAGTGCAGTGATAAGAAAACCATATATATGATCTATAATCACAAATGACTAAAAATCTGTAAATAACTGACACCAACAAATTTCCTTTTGATATAATTATTTTCAATCATTATGTTTTTTAATAATCATCGCTGTTTGATAACGTCAAAATTATATTTTTATTTTACAAAGCTGAGTTCAACTTTCAACTTAATAAAAGGTCAGTTTCACTGCATATCATTTTTAAAACTTTCATAAACATACAACAGTTCTTTACTCCCTGTTCTACATGCGCACCAAAAGGCATTTTTTAATTGAGTAACATAAGTTGACCGCAGACGAACATTATCTGGAGCAATATGAAAGAAATTCAATGAGGAAGTACATCTGTTTGCATGGCTGCTGTTTTACCTACCTACTGTGACCCTGATATTCTTATCCCTGGTCAGGTACTCCACTGCGGGACCAGACACATACCCAGCCCCCAGTACCAGCACCTTCTTCTGATTGGGGACCACACGACTCTTCTTGGCAGACCTGATATCAGGACAGGGCATATATTTATATGATCTTTAGACACATTTTACTGTTTGAATGAATTGTTTCTATTACAAATATGTTTTTATTATCAATAAACAGTATACAGTATACAAATAAACAAATAACATTTAAACCTGACAAAATTAACATTTGATTCAGTTTTTGTGCTGATCTGTTTTAGAAATTAACTAAAATTCACACCTTTGTAAATGGGTTCTTAGGAATGATAAATTTCTACAGTTTGTTTATAATTGCAATTGTTTGCCACTAATATATAATTAGCTAAATTGTTTCTAACATAACTATGTCTATAGCCAAATCTGCTTATTCGAGATCCACTATTTAATTGACAATTTGCAGGCGCACTGTTTCTCTCACAGTGCCATAGAGTTTGCACAACAGGCATTCATTTTTTAATTGACAGGATGATGGTGGGTTACGCTGACGTGGACCTTTTGACCATAACCCATGACACATTGAGTACCACATTATGCAACATATTTCTTGAAATAAACAAGAGGGCCAAGATGGCCCTAGTTTGCTCACCTGAGAGAAGTCGGTTCATTCAATCTTTACCTAATGTCAAACTTGACCAAGATATTGACCAGACAAACATCCTGGTCAAGTTTCATCATTATTGAACCAAAACTCTGGTGTAGGGAGTTTTTTTGTTTTGTAAGATTTGAAATGGTGACCTATATTTTGAGTTGACCCCCCTTATCAAACATCAAACTTTGCTTACAAGGATTTTGTATGATATAATGAAAATTTGGACAATCTAAGGGCAATAATTATGGCATTTATTATGTGATTTTGCTCATCATCAAACTTGACTGAGATCTTTCAGCAACTTTGATAAAGAATGCTTGAGAAATGTCAATGCTAGAGTGTTTACAAACCAAATGTGGACGGACGGACAGTGGACAAAGACCAATCCTAAAACCTCACCTGAGCAATCAGGTGAGCTAAAAAGTGTTTCACCAATCTGAGCCATTTTCCAACTTGTCCAAGAAATCAATAAAACCAATGAATTGACTAAGTTTCACGATGATTAGGCAAAAAATGTGACATCTGTAGTGTTCGATCACAAGGTTTCTCTCTATATAGTCACATAAGGAAAACTGCCCCACCCCCCTGGCAGCCATGTTTATTGACCCATTGGGACCTTTTGCAAACTCATCTGAGATATATATAAAACAAATCTATTCACCAAGTTTCATGATGATTGAGCAAAAAATGTGACTTCTAGTGTTCACAAGCTTTTGTTTACTATATAAATATAAGAAAACTGCCCCCCCTCCCCCCTCATGTTCACATGTTTTCACTTTATACATATAGAGAAAATGCCCCGCCCACTGGCGGCCATGTTTTTTCACCGATCTGGACCATTTTCAAACTCTTCCGACATATCAATAAAACCAATGTTTTGATTAACTTTCATGATTGGGCAAAAATTGTGACTTCTCGAGGGTTTACAAGGTTTCTCTATAGCAATATAAGGAAAACTGCCCCGCCCACTGGCAACCATGTTTTTCAATGGACCGGAACCAACATATCATTAAGACAGACATATAGACAAAGTTAAATGAAGATTGGGCATTAAAAGTGATTTGTACAGTGTTTACAAGCTTTTCCTTTTTTATGACCTAGTGACCTAGTTTTTGACCAAGCATGACCCAGTTTCAAACTCAATCGAGATATCATTGGGACAATTCTTCTGACCAAGTTTTATGAAGATCTGACAATAAATGTGGCCTCTAGAGTGTTTACGAACAAATGTGGAAGGACGACGGACAAAGACCAGTCACAAAAGCTCACCTGAGCAAACGCTTTGATAGAAGTTATAGCATTTTTTGAAACCTAAACGCAGATTTCGAAACCTAAACGCGGACCATAAGTTCAAGGTCAAGGTCACAGGCATCAAAATTTGTGTGCATATGGAAAGGCCTTGTCCATATAAACATGCATACCAAATATGAAGGTTATATCTCAAGGGACATAGAAGTTTTGAGCATTTTTCGAAACCTAAACGCAGATTTCGAAACCTAAACGCGGACCCTAACTTCAAGGTAAAGGTCACAGGGGTAGAAATTTGTGTGCGTATGGAAAAACCTTTTCCATATACACATGCATACCAAATATGAAGGTTATATCTCAAGGGACATAGAAGTTATGAGCATTTTTCGAAACCTAAACGCAGATTTTGAAACCTAAACGGGGACCCTCAGGTCAAGGTCACAGGGGGAAAAAAAATTGTGCGTATGGAAAGGTCTTGTCCATATACACATGCATACCAAATATGAAGGTTATAACTCAAGGGACATAGAAGTTATGAGCATTTTTCAAAACCTAAACGCAGATTTTGAAACCTAAACGCGGACCTTATTTCAAGGTCAAAGTCACAGGGGTAAAAAAATGTGTGCGTATGAAAATGCCTTGTCCATATACACATGCATACCAAATATGAAGGTTATATCTCAAGGGACATAGAAGTTAAGAGCATTTTTCAAAACCTAAACACAGATTTCGATACCTAAACGCAGACCCTAAGTTCAAGGTCAAGGTCACAGGGGTTAAAAATTGTGTGCGTATGGAAAGGCCTTGTCCATATACACATGCATACCAAATATGAAGGTTGTTTCTCAAGGGACATAGAAGTAATGAGCATTTTTCGAAACCTAAACGAAGATTTCAAAACCTAAATGCGGACCCTAACTTCAAGGTCAAGGTCACAGGGGTAAAAAATTTTGTGCCTATGGGAAGGCCTTGTCCATATACACATGCATACTAAATATGAAGGACTTGTATCTCAAGGGACATAGAAGTTATGAGCATTTTTGGAAACCTAAACGCATATTTGGAAACCTAAACGCAGACCCTAACTTCAAGGTCAAGGTCACAGGGCTAAAAAAACGAGTGCATATGGAAAGGCCTTGTCCATATACACATGCATACCAAATATGAACGTTATATCTCAAGGGACAAAAGTTATGAGCATTTTTGGAAACCTAAATGCAAAGTGTCGGAAAGACGGACAGACGGACGGACGGACAGTCCTATCACTATATGTCCCCATTTCTTTGAAAGGGGGCATAAAAACAAACAACCTCGAATAACAATTAACACATAAATGAAACACAACTACACTGTATTATTATGAAAACATGAATAATCAAAGGGGAGTAACTACTGTAAACTTAAATGCAATATTTAGAAGAGTTGTCTCACATGTTACATGACCTTAATTCATGATTGTTTGCAAGCCTTTTTACTATATAAATATAGGGAAAACTGCCCCGTCCCCCTGGCAACCATGTTTTTCAACAGACCGGAACCATTTTCGAACTTAACTCACATATCTAGGAAACAAAAGTTCTGACAAATTTCATAAAAATTGAGCCAAAAATGTTACTTCTAGAGCGCTGACATGTTTTCACTATACACATATAGAGAAAAATGCCCCGCCCACTGGCGGCCATGTTTTTTCACCGATCTGGACCATTTTCAAACTCGTCCGAGAAATCAATAAAACCAATGTTTTGACCAACTTTCATGATGATTGGGCAAAAATTGTGACTTCCAGAGTGTTTACAAGGTTTCTCTATAGCAATATAAGGAAAACTGCCCCGCCCACTGGCAACCATGTTTTTCAATGGACCGGAACCACTTTTGAACTCAACCAACATATCATTAAGACAAACATTTTGACAAAGTTACATGAAGATTGGGCATGAAATGTGACTTCCACAGTGTTTACAAGTTTTTTCTTTTTTTTGACCTAGTGACCTTGTTTTTGATCCGGCATGACCCAGTTTTGAACTCAACCGAGATTTTATTGGGATGAAGCTTCTGACCAAGTTTCATGAAGATTGGACAATAAATGTGGCCTCTAGAGTGTTAACAAGGCAAATGTTAACGGATGGACGGACGTACGACGGACAAACACCGGTCACAAAAGCTCACCTGAGCAATCAGGTGAGCTAAAAACACAAATTAACTGTCTATAATTGTAAGTGCAATCAAAATTATCATCTTTTGTTAACCTAAATAATTTTATGCTAACAAATGTAAAACGTTTTACAGTAAGGGTTGAACATCAAAAATGCTTTTTAACAATGCTCCATGAAAACCAGGCTGAATGGATGTGCATAAAGTGTTTCCCAGATTAGCATGTCGTTTGCACAAATTATTTTGAGAAAATGAGCCAATCTGCGCAAAAAGAGAAGAAGCAGTGATTCATACAACTAAATATCTGCATATACATTTGGAGAGCTGCAGATAAACCCTTATTAGAATCAAAGTGAAAAGCAAACAGCATTAATCCACAACAGCCTGCGATTAACTTGCTGCTACAGAACATTCTGTATCTGAGGTTTAAAAAAAAAACTTCAAAACTTAAATCTTTCAAAAAAAGTCTTTAACTTAATTTGATTTTCTACAAATTGGAGACAACAAATCGGCAAATCTGCTTATCTAAGCAGTAGCAGACTAAAAAGCTGATCACTTCTGTACTTACTGATTCTTCTTTCTCAGCTCAGTGATATATGCAAAGTTGGGAGTCAGTCGGCCGTTAGAGGCTATCACCGCCTGGAATGTGCACATGGACACAAAGGGTAAATACAGGTCAGCGGACTTATTTATAAATATTCTTATCATTTTCTTAACTTGGGATGAAAATAAGACAACATGTAAATATGTGTTTGAAAGAAAATCCAAGATAATGCCTAAAATGATATGTTTCTATGTTGAGACAAATTTTTAAAAATTCAAGGTTTTCCTTGAGTTTCAATTTTAAATTCTTTATAAAACAATATAATTCTGCTTTTGATGACTATGTACACAGTCCATGAATTCATTTCTGTTTTAAACGATTGAGTAACATAAAAGAATAATTACTATTACAATCGATCTTTAATACAACAAATTACAAATATAAAGCCCGAAGTAGATAAGTGACCCCTGTGACCTAGTTTTTACCTGCCATAACCGATGTTCGAACTTGGTCTAGACATCATCTAGATACAACTTCTGACCAAGTTTGGTGAAGCTCTGATGAAAACTACTTGAATTAGAGAACGGACAACATGCTGAATGTTTAAAATGCACTAAGTGACCCTGTGACCTAGTTTTTGACCCTGCAAGGCCCATGTTCGAACTTGGCCTAGACATCATGTAGATACAACTTCTGACCAAGTTTGGTGAAGATCGGATTAAAACTACTTGAATTAGAGAGCTGACACAAACGGACCGACAGACCGACCGACAGACAGACAAGCTCCCTCCTATATACCCCCCCTAAACTTTGTATAACAATCCAAATAAATTTTGTTTTAACAAATGTCATGACAGAACACCTTGACTGTTAAGGTTTCAAAAAATACTAGGAGCCTTCAGTATGTATGTGAAAATAAGTAAGAAACACACTTGTAATTAAATAATGAAAAAAAAGGCATCTGTTGATAGGAAACAGATAACCCCTCGTTCCACTTTTGCTTTCAGCATTAATATTGACCTATGAGATAGGTAGACATGTGAATGGTGTTACAGATGACATGTCGTCTAATAATGGTCTACAATTGTGAACAGCAATTTTAAAATCTATGGATATATGGTAAAGTTCTGGCTGAGACAGTAATTTTTAAGCTGTGTTAAGGCGATATATGACCTATGACCTCTAAGTGTGACATTGACCCTGCAGGCAGGGATTGTGTTGTTACACGCTGCACAGTGTCTCATGAAGGTTTACATTTTTGCTAAGTTACTTTTAAATACCTTAATATTTTGTAAAGTCAATGTTTAATTTGAGGACAGACAATGTCATACATGCACTTGCTTAGTTGTTCGATAATGAGCTATGGAACATAAGAGTGTTTTTTTTTTACTGCACTTACACTATCGAGGCTCTTTCAATACAATGTTACAACAAAAACAATGACAAAAACTATTGATACATGAAACCTCTTGCTACATATTTGAGCATTAACCATTTTGCAGGTGTCTGCATCTATAATTTTTGAAATTGCAAACTATGTTTTTTTCGAAAATGAAACCTGGGAATTGACTACATGAATATTGCTGTGTTTTCTGTATGCAATTGTAAACTCCTTAAATTTTAGAAACAAGAGGGCCTGAAAGGTCCAACGTCGCTCACCTGAGATTCAAAGGAACTGACCTGTTCTGTGCAGCCCAAGATGTCATTAGAACAAAATGTTCTTACCAACTTTCATGACTAATAAACACCCTGGCAGCCACGTTTTTCAACAGACCAGAACCATTTTCATACACATCCAAGATATCATTTAAACAAATATACTGACAAAGTTTCATGAAGATTCATAAGTCCATATAAGGAAAAATGCCCGGCCCACTGGTGGCCATGATTTTCAAGCAACTGGAACCATTTTCGAACTTGTCCAAAATATCATTGGGACAAATCTTCTGACAAAGTTTCATGATGATCGGACAATAAATGTGGCCTCTAGAGTGTAAACAAGGTTTTACAAAAGCATGATATATAGCCATATTAGGAAAAATGCCCCGCCCCCCCAGTGGCCATGTTTTTTAAGCAACCAAGCCATTTTCGAATACATCCAAGATATCATTAGGACAAATCTTCTGACCAAGTTTCATGAAGATCGGACAATAAATGTGGCCTTTAGAGTGTAAACAAGGTTTAAATATAGCCATATAAGGAAAAATGCCCCGCCCCCTGGCAGCCATATTTTTCCACCAACCGGAACCATTTTTTAACTTGTCCATGATATTATTGGAATGAATCTTCTGACCAAGTGTCATGAAGATCAGTCAATAATTGTGGCCTCTAGAGCGTTAACAAGATTTTACTATAGCCATACATGTATATAGCAATATAAGGAAAAATGCCCCGCCCCTTGGCAGCCATGTTTTTCAAGCAAACGTAATCATTTTCGAACTCATCCAAGATATCATACAGACCAATCTTCTTACCAAATTTTATGAAGATTTGACAATAAATGTGGCCTCTTGAGTGTTAACAAGGTTTTACTATAGCCATATAAGGAAAACTGCCCCGCCCCCTGGTGGCCATGTTTTTTCACCGATCTGGACCATTTTCAAACTTTTCCGAGATATCAATGAAACCAATGTTTTGACAAAGTTTCATGATGATTGGGCAAAAATTGTGACTTCTAGAGTGTTCACAAGGTTTCTCTATAGCCATATAAGGAATACTGCCCCTCCCCATGGCAGCCATGTTTTTCAATGGACCGGAACCATTTTTGAACTCAACCAACATATCATTTAGGCAAACATTTTGACAAAGTTACATGAAGATTGGGTATCAAATGTGACTTCTACAGTGTTCACGAGGTTTATCTTTTTTTTGACCTAGTGACCTAGTTTTTGACCCAGCATGACCCAGTTTTAAACTCAGTCGAGGTATCAAAGGGACAGTGTTCTGACCAAATTTCATGAAGATCAGACAATATATGTGGCCTCTAGAGTGTTAACAAGGCAAAATGTTGACGATGCACGGCGGACAAAAGGCGATCACAAAAGCTCACCATGAGCACGTTATGCTCAGGTGAGCTAAAAATATTCATATTGTCTGAAATCTGCTTGCATAATTGTTTTGTATTTGTACACACTTATTATATTTCATTCACAAACTTAATGGGATTTTAAAGATCAGAGTTTAAGGTTTCTATATTGGTAATTTTGGATATCTACACTCTATGTCAGCACATTAAATTGTGAAAATTTGGCAACATGCCAAATCGTCTGCAAGGTGTATTGACAGTGTGAGAGGTGGTAACTTAAACTGTACGTCTCATCAAAAAATAATTAGTCACTTGATTATAATCAATTTAAGAATTGGAACTTATTTTAGAATCCAAGCAGAAACATTTGGTAACACAAACATATTTGGACAAAATAGAAATTAAAATAATACAGATAGGCTTTCCATAACAAAACCTGTTATTTTATTTTTTACTTAGTTCTTTTAAAGAGAAAACAATAAAGTGTAAGTAAGCTGTTATTATCATCGTAGTTGTCCATTTTTACCTTTGCTAATTTATAATGCTCAAGTAGTACACAACAGATAATTTTGAGTGTTTTTTTTAAAACCTGTAATACACTTGAAACATCTAAAAATTCAACATCAGGAAAATGGAAACAAATTGTTTGTTATATTGTGTAAGGATTATAATTGAGCCTTGCACTGGGAAAATGGGGTTTATTGCATGTGCGCAAAGTGTTGTCAGCCTGTGCAGTATTGTATTTTTTGTTTAAAGGCAGTCCCTTCGTAGCGATAATCCAGTTTAAGTAGACAGTGCTGCCCCTGATTAAGTAGCGATAATCCAGTTTAAGTAGACAGTGCTGCCCCTGATTAAGCCCCCTTTTCCCAGGGCAAGGCTTAAATCAATAAAGACTATAGTCTCATTAAACATATCTATGTAAATAGACACTATACTTACATTTTTCACAGTAGGTGTTGTATCAAAGTCCTCAAACGAAGTTTTGGCATCTGATCTCATCTGTAACATAAACACTCTGACTCAGTAACCATGCATCATTAACCAAAGAAGTTTTGCAATAGAAGGACTTGCTTACAGATTTTGGCATGTTTTGAATTTTTACATTAAATGCTTTAAATGGATATATGTTAACATTGAAACTAAAGAAAACTCCAGTATAAAACAAGAATACAATTTAAAAAACAAAAATTTATTCCAACCTGGGATCAAACAAATGAATCTTTGGGTAAAAGTCTATTTGTTAAACCACTCGGCCAACATTGCTGATACAGTATATCTGGTATATTATACTTTTAACAAGCAATCAAGATAGTGTCACAAAATATAATTATAACAACAGAACTCTCAAAATTATTCAATTCTTTCATGTTTGTAACACTTCATAAATTTCAGTTTTTAAATTGTTAAAGGGATATTTTAAATCATAATAAATGTGTAGTATCAGTGTTTCCTCCCAAATAACACAACTAAAACAAAAATATACAAATTTGAGACATTTTTATTTTTATTTTGTCAATTTACCAAATTGTTAACAGGTCCCTTTAACTTGCACATAATTTAGATTATTTTTAACTACCGTTAAATTACTGATTGAATGTTATGTATATTATCAATAAAGACAACGTCATGTAACTATAAAATTTAAAATTTATCACAATAACATGCAAGCCTTCAAAACAAATGTTACAGTAGAAACAACAGTTACTGAATTATGCCCACACTGTCTGTTGACCTCTACATTTGACCTGTATCCTCAAACTGACATGACTGGTTTCTAAGTGACATGCTGTTTACGCAGAGTTTTATACACTTTTACAATGACATCATTACACCCCTAATTTTCAAAATTGTGTGGTCAACTATGCCTAGGTTAAACACTACCATGCCTAGGTTACATATTACTATATCTGGAATGTAGGGTAGCAGCAGGCTCCCGAAGTACTTAGTGGCCTCCCTTGGCATCTGGGCAGGCATGTTGTCAATGGAGCAGATCAGCACACCATCCCCCTTAAAACTGAAGTATGAAGCAGGCATACATAAACAAATGAGCCTGTCTCTGAGAAGACGGGACTTAATGCTTGCGCCTTAAGTGACGTCCAAGATAAGGATGTGCATTCCGCTTAGACTAATCAGGGACAACACTTTTCACCTAAACTGAATTTTTGTTTCAAAAAACTTCTTTAAACACACAATGCCATAGGAAAGAGTTGTCCCTGATAAGCCTAAACAGATTGCACAAGCCCCTCTGGACGACTTTTTACACAGCTGCTATAAGCCCCATTTTCCCATTGCTCAAATACTGAATAAATTATAAATAAATAATTGACTGATCAGGGTTTTGTTTAAACAATTTTGGGAAAAGCATGTATCTCAAAAGTGAAAGGTCAGAAAAACATGTAGGATGAATGGTCCACACACCAAAATGCATTTACAAACCTTTCGGTTTCCTGATTCAGCTCCGCATCATAAAGGCAGAATGGCTTGTCAATGGTCGTACATTCCTTCATGAACTCGATCGAGCCACCAGGATCGGCTGAGATATCACAGAGGGCAATGAGACGGTGAGGTAACTGGGGGCAACCCATGCTGGACGGTAACCATGGATACTGCTGGGACTTCAAAAGGGTCTTGGCATCGGGGATCGTGAGAATTCTGGGTGCTCCAGGGGCCCAGTAGATGCCATTGATGATGCAGGAGGAATACGGGGCCACCTGGTTTTGACAAAGCACGAGGTTTTTCATTATTTATATTGCTTGTTTTTTATATCAAATTAAAGTCATGGATATCATCCTGTAATAAGGGATGTAAAAGACTTTTAGAGGTTGTTGTTACAATTGAAATGGAGGTCAGGGGTTTGATCCCCAAGCTGGGCACATTCTTAGGATTTTTTCACAGAACACCAAGTACCAAGGAGACAACTGACATGAAAGAGGCAATGGTGTCCAAATAAGCCTTAACCCTTTATCACTTAGATACGTATTTTGACGTATTTGTAGTCAATAAGAAAGGTATATTTAATTTAAGACCTTTCTTACTACATTCAAGTAATAAAGGCTTCATCTCGAACCTTAGATACTGATGAGCAGCAAAAAGCATAAAACTTGAACAGATCGGAGTCACTCCCAGGCTGTTCTTGTTTTATGCTGTTTGCAAAAGCCGTTTTCACTTAGCTTCTTATGTAGGACAGGGTTAATCTAAAAACTATATACTTATACTAAACAAGTAGTTTTGGTTTCCAAACCAGGTGAGTCCAAGTTCTCTTATTGGCAAACATTTTCAAATTTAATCTTACTTCTAAGGTAAAGAATTAGCTGTGGTAGTAATTCAGTTCTATTTTTCAAATAGGGTAAACACATTTTGAATGAAATTTTAGAATCCTGGTCCTTACCTTATGACTGAAGACAGACACATAGCGATCGGGATGTGCATCAAACTCATCAGCATTAAACTTGCCTCCTTCTATCCTCACATAGTGATCGTCTCGACTCACCTCGCACCCATATACCTTCTTCAGTGCTGAAAACAGCAGTGAGATGATGGCTGATTATATAATTATTCTTTGCATTCCAGGAGGTTAATATTGAAATATCAGTGACTTAATAATGATAAATCACTGTTTATAACTTTGGAAAAAATATTTAATGTCAAATTATCAATTCTTTTCATAGTCTCATAAGGTTTTCGAATCCATACAACTAATAAAAACGTCATCAACAATGCAGGACACAAACAATGTTCATGATGCCATGACAACATTATAACTGCATAACTCTCCAGTTAAACCCTTTTAACACATTAAACTGCAGCATAAATAAACATATTTTTTTATTTTGTGAAAACTTGTCTATTAAAATCTATAATCTACTGCAAGTTTTTGTTTTTTGTTTTCTTGTACTTCTTCTTTGAAGAGTGAAAATGAAGAAATTACATGTGTATCATCAATTTTTTTTATCCATGAATCTTAGAGGATTTTTTATTAAAATAAAAGACCTAATTGCCACATGTTGCATATACATTGGGTAATCAACTGGCTTTACAAATAAACTTTTTACTTATAAAATTAAATTCATAAATCATAAAGTTGAAGGGTCTTAAGTTTAATTTCCGAAATAAAAGAGCAGGTGACAGACAAGATGTGTCAATTACAGCTGTTTGAATCAACTTACATCCTTTCTTGGCCACTTTGGGCAGGTGGTCGGGCTCAATATACTCGTGTGGGAGTTCCTGAAAGACTTCTTGGGCACCCTGTGGAGAGCAAAATTATAGTAATTATAGGATAGTGTTGCATACAGGTTTATTTAAGCTATGTTCTAGGAAAACTGGGCTTAATGAATCTGGATAAAGTGTCGTCCCAGATTAGCCAGCGCAATATGCTCTGGCTAATCAGGAAAGACACTCTCCCCTAATTTGGATTTATGTTTTGAATAGACTTCCTGTTAGCAAAAAGTGCCATTAATGCAGAAAGTGTCATCCCTGATTAGCCTGTGGGGACAGCATAAGCTAATATGGGACTACACTTTACGCACATGCGTTGAGCCCAGTTATCCAAGCCCAATTCAAGAGTGAAAGTGAAAAGTAATCGGTGAGTGATATAATCGGCGAATAAAATAATGTTATTTGGGCTAGTGTTATGAAATTCCGCCTAGTGAAACATAATTAATGCTGGTAGAATGAAATTATGTATATAGTGATGCTAATTAAAATCTCAACTCTTTATGATTCCATTCGTATTACTTGGTTGTGTTGTGGATTTTTAAAGAAAGTATTTTTAAAAACCCGAAGCAATGACAAATTGGCAAAATAACATCATTAGATTGTTTAAATGTCTTAAACACACAGTGTTGAAACAAAGATCAGGTGAAACAAATTGTATGCATAATAAGAGAATGAAATTTACAATTACTCTTTGCTTTTTCATACCTTTGAGACATTGCCCGATCCTGTGAATATAAACGTCAGTGGTCCAATAGATTTTGGCATCCTGCCAAGTGCGATTTCGTAGCCCGCATCTCTAACAGCCTGTCTTGCAGCCTCGCTGTTCCTATAGTTGTGACTGGGACCGATATGCTGCAATAATCAGAGACATGGTTCTAACATGTTGTTAGAATAAAGATGACATAAAATGTCTTCAACTGCTACAGATTAAATATATGACTGAATCATTAATCAAAATACATAAGAGACATTGTGAATTTATTTTGACATGATTATACCAACTAAAAATCAACACTGTTATTTTCACTGCTTTGAATGGATTGGTGTTGTTTTTTATTTTATTTAAATGGAACCAAATTACCCATTAGTATACTGTAAAATCATTGATATTTGAAGAAAACTTAACTTCATGAATTTGTGGTTGGACCAATGAACAATAGTTTGGCCGGCTATTTTTTACTGCGACCAAATCTGCATCATCAAGTAAAGTTTTCAAGGATGTTGACCTTCGCAAACAATATAAATGGAGCAGATCAAGGCGGTATAAACCAATGAGAGCCAAATTTGATGGTCAAAGTCAATGTCAATGCTGACAATGACCATCAACATAAAAGTTAAGTTTACTTGCTGATAGTTTAAATGGTTAAGTTGTGCCATATTTGTATTTTTGTCAATGTCTAAGGTTGGTTGAAAGGCTTTTTATTGGAGATTCATGAAATTACCAGTTGTATTAACCTGCCTTTAACCACGGAATACTGTAACTTGTGTACTCTAAACCTGCTGAATAACATCAAACACCCATGATGACATTTTTAACAGCAAAGAATCAGATTATATGGTTAATCATTTCTTGTCAAAAAAGAGCGGAATAAGATTAATTTAAATAAAAATTATGTTTAAGGTACAATATCCATACGGTTCAATAAAACAAAACTCCAATTTAAACATAAAAACTTTATTAAAATTTACTTAACTGTGTAAAAAAAATTCAAACAGTAAAGGGTGTGCCTTTTCCTGAATGCCTTATTACCCTTATGAGAAGGTTATTTATCAATTATTGTTAAAAATTTATATCAGAAATTTAAGTTGTTATTCAAAGATGCAAACTTTGATTAAGTTCACATAATTTATTGTTATTATTAAAAACACTCTATATGTTTCTTTTGATTACATTAATTGTGTCATAATGGAATGGACCATAAGAAACTAAGGCCTTATTGTCTGGGCCATCATTGATATGCACCATTCTTACCTGCATTTATATGAACTGCTCTTTAGGAAAACCAGGCTTGATGCATGTGCATAGTGTTTTCATAGATTAGCCTGTGCAGTCAGAAATCCATACATTAAATGGCAGTTTCTAAGAAACCACTACATTATAGATAGATACAGGTAGCATACAGACATAAATGGTTTTACAGTATTTAATAAGGAACAAATGAGTCCCCCGTCTATTAGTATTTTATAAACTCTGCAGTATTAAAACATGAGAGTTTTGATGACTAAATACTTGCCAGTTATGCACACAAACATTTACCTAACAATAATAAGCTCTTTATTGTTATCATACTCTGCTATGACCATACAAGCTTTTCCAAAGCTAAATAAAACATTTATTATTACGCTTTTTGATAAATTCATGCACAAAGAGAATTGTCAAGTTAACGTGAGCAAGAGAACCCACTGACCATGAAGGGTGTATGATGACCCAGTGCCAGCAATCTTAGGCCCATCCCATGTAGAATGTTGATCATTCCCACCACACCTGCATACTTCCCAAACGCCACGACTCGCTGACCGTTCTTGTCCACCATCTTCTCATAGTCTATCAGACGTACATTCTGAAGGATATCGCAGCAAATCAGAGTCAATAAATTTCAGGTTGTAACCATAGTCACAATCTGTTCACTGACTGACTCCTTGCATTTTCAATTGACAGAATTTATCAATTCAAATTAACAATGAAACACACCTTATTTAGACCTAATCTTTGAACGTTTAAAAAATCTGCATTTTTAACTACTCTGCATTTAATTAAATGTATCATACAAAAAAGACAGTTTTATTTATTTCAATAATTTATATAATATATATACATGTGATACATTATTATATTGCCGTCACCAGTAGTATGAATCATAAAAATAAATTAAACAGAGGTTAATGTTTTTTCAAATAATCAACATATTAAAACATTTCCTACTTTTTCAAGGATTGCGTCCAGTAGAGGCATGTTGTCTTTCTGTGCCTTGATAGTGTGTGAGAAGAAACAGTAGGTCTTGTCTGGTATCAGGAGATCCTCCGGTATGTTTTTCACGCCAATCACAACCGACGCTTCGGAAATATCTTCCTGGATTGTTGCCCCGCGGTCAGAATATTCCTGAAAAGAAGAAATATCAATTCAGTGTAAAGCTTTCAAATCAGGTACTGGTACAGAATTTAAGGTTAACAAGAGATGTGTTTGTCAGAATTGTGCCACTTTGAAGCCATATATTTGACCTTTGACCTTGAAGGATGACCTTGACCTTTCACCACTCATGTGCAGCTCCATGAGATACACATGCATGCCAAATATCAAGTTGCTATCTTCAATAATGCAAAAGTTATTGCAAAACTTAAACCAAGGAATGCATATTAAAGTATTAAGCATATTTTTCACAAAAAGAATTATTCAATGTTAACTGTAGACTTCAAATAATGTCATAATTTAAATGTTATACAAATGAAATGCTTCATGGTCAACAGCAGGCTTAATATAATTTTATTGAAAACCTTTTGACAATTGCAATGCTTTAATATAATTAGAATGGTAGTTAAACTTAGTTTAAACTTATATTTATAGTTTGATTGCATCCAAAGTCTGCGGTTCTCATACACTCTTGTGTCCATTCCTTAGGAAGAGCCAGTATGTGGTGTCAAAGAAAAAAGGAAATATGTTCAAAACAACCCCTTATTTCTGATTGAAACCAGGACCTCTTGGAGGATATTAAATTGTGAACACTGTGTTATTTTGTTTTACCACTAAAAAAATTATATCTGAAAATGAATCAAACTGCCAGCCCTACCTGCATATTATAGGCTCTCCTGTTGGAAGGCTGTACAATGACTTTGAAGCCTTGTTTGACCAAGCTTGCCACCTGGCTAGGAGAGAGGGGAGCACGGCGCTCCCAAACATTGATTGTCTCGCGTCGTATTGCAAGTGTTCCTTTGGAACTTATCATGCGCACACACTGGTTGCCATATGCAACACCTGGCTTGTTCAAATGCTGACATAGTTTTAACGATGGTTGTCGCCACATGATTATTCCTGTGAAAGAATAAGAAAAAGCAAACATAAAAACATTTGTTTAATTGGACCTTGTGATTTAATTGGACATTGTAATCTAGATTTTTAACCCAAGTTTCTGACTAGAAGTTCTGAAATTATTGCAAAAGTGTTCTAAGCAAGTTTCATAAAGATTGAAAATACACATGGCCTCTAGAGTGTTCACAATCCAAATGTTAATGACGGATGACACACATTGCACCAAATGCAATAACAAAAGCTCACCATGAGCAGATTGGGCTAATGTGCATTAATACGTTTGTTTTACAGTTTGTCAGCATAAAGGTCTTTTTTATAAATGAATTAATGGATAAAAGATTAAATGAATGAATTATTTAAATATTAATGACCATCCATTGCATATATCAGTTCATGGTAAGACCACCACCACCGACGGACTTTTGCAATGTCTGGATCCGGGTCAGAGCCATACAATACAGTAATTTAACTTCAACATGTCTTTAAATTCATACGAATAAAGAAGAAAGGTGCAGTTGTTTCATATCATAATGATAAAGTCTCCAAGGTGCGGTACAAATTGCCTTTATTTCTTCAAATCAAATTGTCAGCAGGTTTTCTATAATTGTAAATTTACATGACAAAACGTGGATAAAATCATATGTGAAAAACTATGCGAATGCTGAATGCCTACAGTTGATCTGTTTTAACTGCGTTTCTAAGCCTATGTCACTGTGACATTTTTATATTGTAAACAAATGACGAAATATTTACACAAACAAACCAATAGTTCGCAAAAAAATATTTGTTGAAACAAAGCATACTTCATAAAAAAAAGTCGTAAAAAAATAATGAATGAAAATTATTGTTTATGTTAAATACAAAATATATGTATTTTTTGCTCACAAATAACATATCCTGCAACTTGTTTTTCTTGTTTACACCGCAAATTAGTAGCTGACCTTGAGTAAACCAATCACATTCAAGAATATGCTAACACCTTCAACACACCCCCGGAAGGTCACGGTGTAGGTAATTGAGACTATTTAGGACAATATTGTTGAATAATTGAGGCTAAAAAACTATAAGCACGAGCCCTTTCGTGTCTAGCAAATATGTATTCAACACTTACCGGTAAATGGTATTGTATGTAGTACCGTTTCATTTATTATCTCCCTTCGCATATCAATACATTTACAGGTTGTGGGAATTATGTCCGCTCTCCAGTGAGCAATGAAGGCTCACGCACTATTAGTAATGTCGAAAGAATCAAATCATTGATTGTTCGGATGCAGGATTCTAATTGGTCGTTCAGTCTTCTCTTAATTTGTTAACCATACCGGACAGGTACGATTTTCTCCAGATACTGCATATTCCCCCATAACCCAAAGACCTATAGATAACATGTTATCTATAGGTCTTTGCATAACCGCAAGCAACACCAAAACTGAATGCCTTTACCCGGAATATGAAATAGCTGAATAATGCAGTTTCGCTTAAAAATTATTCACATTTGTCTTGATTCTAGTAAGTAATTAGGAAAGACTTCTTATAATGTAGATCCATGCAAGGAAGGGCCGTAAAAACTTCGAAATACACACTCACCACGCTTGCATTTGGTATCAAATTGCTGAAGGCACTGCAGCTGTTCAATTTTTTAATGTATTTTATATTACAATTAAGGGCCATGAATCACGACATTTTAACGTAGGCCAATCGAACGGCCACGCAAAATGCAAACACCAACTCAATTTACTTATAGTTTTCAACAGTATTTAGACTTTGCAAAAATATCAAGGAGGAAAATGACATTGATTTACAATATCTTATTATTTTATACAGGATTCGCGCAAACTCCACTAATGATTACAAAGATGAAGCTTATCGGTATTTCATACAGGGAATTTCTTCAAAAAAGATATTCAACGTAGATTATGACTTTGCAATAAAGATCGACTAATCACGTGTTTTAATAATTAAATTAAAATCAAAGGTTGAAATTGTTGTTTTTTGTCACTTATTAGTCGTTTATTCACAGCTTGAAATATCTTTTTTAGTAACAATTAAACTACAGGAGATTACATCATATGTGTCCCCACATGGCTTTTAATGGGGTTTTTTTCACTATAGAAATATATGGTACTTGATTATTCGATTAACACGCAGTTTTCTTTCGACACATTAAATCACAAGTTCATAGACGCGTCGTGCGAAAATGAGTCGTATGGGGTTTTGGTCAGCGTAGGTCAAGCTAAGTCTGCGTAATAGCGCAGTGTGGTCAGAAGCTGCGTTGTCCGCTATAAGTCACGCATGGTTTCGTGGTCTCTGTGGGTATATCTCGACCAGACTGCGAGATGCGCAAACTGGGCTATAGCAACGCTGGCTGCTTATGGCATAAGAACCACTTTTGCAAGAAGCGGGTCTTTAAAATATCGTTGGTTCTTATAAATGGATCATCTGAGCCTAATACATGTACTTTTCGATAGAAAAGTGTAGTCAAACTGAATGATTTATAGCAAACTTGCAGATTTCGGTAGCCTATTCAATCTTTTAGAACGATTTCCATACTGACTGACCGAGTGCGGCAAATATTTGTGGTTAGATTATTAAACGATTGCCGTCTTATCATGACACTAAATTATTTCGGTAGTTTTTGTTTTCTCATCTTAAACGCAATGCTGTTTTATTTAGATATATAAATTTTAGTGAAGGACCAAAATAGTATATGTGATATAAACGATAACACACGGCAGAGCTGGGCCGGACGTCTAAAATCTGCACTACCGCATAATGGCCCTCGGGCCATTATGTCGGCAGCGGGCCGATTATAGACGTACGGCCCAGCTCTGCGGTGTGTTATTGTCTAATTATTGATAGTCCATTATGTCTTCCCGGACGATATAATGACCGAGTACAGAGTCAAAAGGTGAAATTTGCCATAGATACGAAAAGCTGGTTCTAATATTAATATAAGTATTGTTTAAACAAATTTCAAACACAATTATTCCGAAAATGATCAAAGCAAACGTTGCTGTTGTTTTCTGTTGAGTTAAAGCAAAACTGGATACATTATTTCCGATTATGAAGATTTTCTCTATTAACAGCGTATTACTTTTCATTAAAAAACACTAATGAAATGGAATTTATATGCATATGAAATGTATGTGCTTATGAAAATAAAACATGTTTCTGTTAATTGATCATTTTGTTTGCTTTACATAATGAAATATTAGTTCTATTGATCTCAAATAAAGTACCGAACAGATACAAACAGTTTGCATTGAATCCTCGATTTCTGAGTGATTTGGTGCACCGTTGTATTTTTACAGACTGATTTTCAGAACTTCATTATAAACCTTAAATGTTCGCAAGCGAAAAACTAAAAACCGTGTTAAATGATGCAAGCCCATTAGTGTGGTCGACATGTATTTCCACTTTGTGAGTTGTACAACGTTTCGTATTTATTGAAAATGTTGTATTATTGTATATTAAAATGTGAGTGAATAAATATAATGAATGTGATCTCCATTTATGTTTTTGTTATTACAGTTGTCCACGTCATTTCGTCGTTTAACTAAATTAGTACATGTCTTCTATAAATCCCGAACAGTTTTCCGTGCCCATCGAG
This sequence comes from Dreissena polymorpha, assembly GCF_020536995.1. Taxonomy (NCBI): domain Eukaryota; kingdom Metazoa; phylum Mollusca; class Bivalvia; order Myida; family Dreissenidae; genus Dreissena; species Dreissena polymorpha. The sequence goes on from NC_068355.1 coordinate 159,690,142, forward strand.
CGTACTTTGTAAGGCCATCCAAGGAATCTTTCAGCACTATAATAGATAGGGTCATACCTCGATGTCCTAATCCGCTTTTTTCAATGCTGTCACACCCATCCGTCCGTATTCAAACCCACAAGCCCGCCGAAAGTATATCGCTTTGGGCAAATGGGTATAAAATTGACATCTTGCATATATTTTTACTTCACGGATAAAAACACTTACGGAAAGACGTCCGATTGAAGGGAAGACGATGCTTGGCTTTATTAGACAAGCCACCCACAGACGTTCGCTCTTCCAACTTCTATATTAAAAACGCCAATTTATAGTTGAATGTTTCCAAATTCCACTGTATGTTGATGAACGTAACCGACGAATGTCTATTTTATAAAGGTGGTGGATTTGTGTAAATATTTATTTAACAGTTTATACATTTTCGTTCAGGTGAGTGTTGTTTTGTGATAATAATTTTGACCCCAACTTTTATTATTTTTTTACAATGAAACACGTTATTACATGGAAAGTTGTGAAGCATGTGGTCATGTGTATAGTTCGACCGGTAGAAAACAACTCACGCGTACATAACATTGTAGTTAACTCGTGCCATAAAAGCTATATTTGTTTTAAATTCGTCAAAGAAAAACCATGTTCAGATACGTATAACGTTTGATTGATATACGCAGTCAATACGTCAATTTTTCGATTGTTTATAATGGTTAACGCCGTTTTAAAAATGCATCCGTTATATTTTCAAATCAAATTAAGCTGAACTACCAGTATTTTGCATAATACCGCAAGCTAGAAATACATTTTGTTTGATGGTAGAAATACCTTTTGTTTGTTGGTCAACCATTCAGTTTTTTGTATCATGCGAAAAACACGGCGAACAAGGTGAAATTAGATACAAGACAAGACAATACCCTTTATTAAGACTTGTACAGTGTACATCGTCTAAATGCATCAATAACATATACATACATGATGTCACGTTTTTAACATTTTGTTTAACATTGTGTAATGGTTAGATATAGGTTTACAATACACACAAACTACATGTATTATATATTTATACATTACTTTATTTTACTTAGATTGACGTCTTAATTAACAGTTATAACATTTAATTAAATGCCTAAGAAGATCAGATATAAAAGGGTTTCGTACAGCGTAACAGTGTTTAGGAGGACAACCCTATGTACATTACAAAGTAATGTTCAACAATGTATTTCTTGCTTTTAACGCATATTTAACATATTTTGCCCACATTAATAGCTAATGTGTGTTCTTATCATTTAGTAATTGGTAGAATTTATATGCATATGGTTTATTGTAGTAAAATGGTTTTATATATTTATTTCTGATGGTGATATATTTAGTACATTTACATACAAAGTGGAACTCATCTTCTAAATCTGTTTCGTTACATAAGAGTAATGCCGTTCGTTTCTTGTGGTGTTTTGAGTAGCATATCTACCAGTATGTATTCTAAGTGGAAGAACTGACAATCGTAATTTAGTAATGTATGCCCTCAGAGATTTAGGAATATGACCAAGGTAATGTTCATATACAAAAACAGGTTTAAATACGCAATACATGTCCAGAACCGGGCTGTTGTCGACAATCCTATGCCAGTCCTAATATACGTATCAATAACTTTACATTTAACTTGACAATCGTGATCCAGAGTGTTAAATTGATGTAAAAATAGGTTAACACCGACCAAATTCACGTCATCAAAGCAAGTGAAAATCTATGTCTAACAGCCTTTTAACATTAGTAACTCAATTTAGTATATGACCCTTATGGCTATCTTGCAGGGCTTGTAAATATACACTGTTTATAATAATATTATCAGGATTTTAAATTTTCAACCAATATTTTACAATTCTAATAAAACGATTAATAAATAAAGGATGTCGACACAACTCCCTATATACTGCTGCATTGCAAGTGTTCTGTTTAACAGTAAGCATTTTTTTGCAGAATTTTAAATGTATTCGTTCTATTTCTTTTTACTTTGTGTTGCCCCAAACTTCGTATGCATAGTTAAGAATTGAACCAACAAAAGCATCAAACAACTGACATATCGTTTTGGGTTTGAATCAAATTCTTTACATTTAATGAATAAAATATTTAGTGCTTTTAGTGCTTTACCATCTAGATATTCTTGGTTCAAAGAGAAGTTACCTGTATAATTAAAAACTGTACCAAAATAATTAAAATCATTGACAACCTCTATTGGTTGACCATTATATGTCCAATTTTCTGATGGTAAAAGACGACCGCGTTTCCGGAAAACCATAATTTTAGTTTTAGTAATATTTACCTTTAGTCCCAAGGTATTGCAGTATTCAAGTAAACGGTCCAAATGAGATTGTACTTCTTAAGGCGATTTACCTATAATTGCCATATCGTCAGCAAAAATCAACAATATAAGTATAATATCATCAATAAGCAAACCGGAAGAAGAATTATCTTGTAAAAATAATACCAGGCTTTCAATAAATAGCAAAAATAGTAGAGGTGACAATACTTCCCCTTGGTGTAGTCCGACAGCATCACTTAAATATTCTGAATAGGTTGAACAATGCCTTACACAAGATTTGACATTTTGATACATATTTTTAATAATTATGAGCAGTTTGCCTTCAAAACCACACTTGTATAATTTAAGCCATAAACGATTTCTATAAATAGTATCAAAACATTTTAACATATCAATGTATAACCTTTTATTTCATTTACATATTTTTGTACTAACGACATTAATATAAAAATAGCATTAACAGTGGACCGCCCTTTTCTAAATCCGAACTGTGCGTCCGAAATAATATTAAAGTTTTTACAAAATGTTTCAATGCGTGCATTTACAACTGAGGTAAAAAGTTTAGATACGCAACTAAGAAGTGTTATTCCCCTATAATTATTAATATCTGAAGTATTTCCTTTTTGTGTATATGGATTATTTTACCCTTAGTCCACTTACTTTTCTGGATAAACACCAGAGTTTAAAATTGCATTAAATAGGTCACATATATGAGATTAAATAATATCTTTACATTCTAACAGATATTCATTCAAAAGGCAATCACTTCCACAAGCTTTATTTCGTTCCAAAGAATTAATACTTTTAATGATTTCATTAACAGTAAATGGTTGATCAAGTTCTGGAAATCGAGTATTCGGCAAATCAAAATTATTATTAGAACAAAATGATAAAGTCTCATCATTCTCGAACTCAAAAATACGACTGCTAACACTTGATATACAACAGATATGAACAAAGCACCATGGAGCGCAACCAATGAGAACCTGGTTTTTAAGCATAAACTAGTTTCTATGAATGACGATGGGAGCTTTCTTAATCGTACGTCATTAATATTAAGAAACTTAAGAAATACAAATAAGAGAAACTATCTAATATCAAACTTGCAGCGAATGCGAAACCGGAAATATTACATGTTTTGAAGCACATTATTTAAACAGAATAAAGTGAAAATGAAACGACCGATGGTATATGTTCGTGCTAACATTTATATGGTTATGCATCTGATCTGCCGTGTAAGCCTACTCAAAACTAATATTGGTTACAAGTAATTATTCAATTACTGTAACAACAGAATTAACGAAAAATATAAAGCACTTAAGCAAGTATTTTATTTCAAACTATATTATAAGCTTGCAATTTAATTATTTAATTTCGCCCGTCATATTTATTAGGTTAAACAACAGGGAATGTGTAAACAGAATTCGTTGAAGTAAATTTTCACATTAAAAAGAACAAAACGCGAGTGTGTGAAGCCAGTTTCAAAATAATTTGCGTGTGAATTAAACTTTACTTCAATTCACCATATACATTTAAAGGAGTACACATTATAAATGTTTGTGGATTTTCTTTATGTCTGGTTTCGAAAAGAAAGGTTTGTGATCCCGACGTACAAGACACATACAATTCACATATTTTGGAACCATTTCCTGATATCAATACAAAATATAATGAATACACAGAACACACCTTTTGTGTAACAGTCAATAGAAACCACAATATTTCCTTTAAATATTTTTTTATTAACGCGTTGTCTGTCAATAAATTGTGTCTTCACTCAAACAAATAATGTTGCAACACGATAGTCACGGTCAAAATTCATATATTCTGAAATGAAAAATGAATCTTATTTAACTAATATTGTTCGAATAAAAACACCAACGAACATCCACCGTCTTTTCGTTCAAGGCATCAAAAATCTCGCGTAAACCCTACTGATGTAGTATGTACGTTTGCCACCTTGTATGCGGGCGATCAACTCCCTCCTCGTTCACTACGTACCAGCTCACTCACGTAGTTCTTCCTTTAAACATTAATTTTTGATTCCCAATCGGATAGGGGAAAGTCCTACGCTTAAAAATTACATATAAAATCTATAAACATTGTATTATTCATGTTCGTTGAATAATATAGCAGGCACGTTGACATTTAATAAATAACTACATGCTGACCTTTATCAGTAGCTCAACATAGTTGAATCTAATTGTAGTTCAGTTTTGAGAATTAACTTCTTGAAGACGTGTGTGGGCATACGTGCAAGTTAACGGTGACGTTTATTTTGTGTATTACCATTTAAAACCAGTTTGAATATTTAAAAGGATAAAATGGCCGAATCTGTGGAGAGTGGAGAAAGAGTCGTCTGTATTGCAATAGACGGAAGTGATAATTCAAAATATGCGTTTCAGTGTAAGTGAATAGCTTTAACAACATCGCGTTGTAATTTGTAAATACTGATCATGTACCGTAGATCTTTACTGAGTCAATCCGTACATGTATTGAGTGTGTTGTATTTTTCTGCTCACACTTTTTAACGGATATTTGTGCATGAATTTCAAACAAAGTTACGCTTATATTATAAAAGCAGATGTAAAGTCTAAAGAGATGTCCTATCGATGGGCATCTTCATTGAAATTGTTAAAACATTAGTAATTACGTGTGTCACAATCTAGAACGTTCGAGTATTTCAATATTTAGCTTTGCGTAAGTTTGTTCCAAGTCCTATCTCAATATAAGGCGGACATAAACCATTAACAGTACATTCATCCTACATTAAGACATAGGGGGCCTAATGTTGGAGAAGTTTCAAAGGTTGTAACACTGATGTTTGTATACACTATTGAAACTTTGAGTGTAAGACAGGGTTTACACTTTTTTACTAGAATCTTGGCCATAAACAAGTATATTGTATATGACTGATGTCTATAATATAAAGGTTTTATACACATTTATGATAGAATTATTCTGTATTCAAGGAATGTACGTCAAGGGATGGGGGCGGGCTACCTTTGTAGTGCACCGGTTTTATCGATCTATCTACATGAAAACAAAAAACTTGATACTGAATAAATGACTCCATGCATTGAGATTCAAACACTTAGGTCTGAACAAGTGATGTTTGAAACATTAGTGACATCTGGTGTAGAATTATTGCTGTTGGAAGGAACATATTACCGGTATATTATTTTGTTGTTTTCATGTCCGTGCTAAATCAGTCTTACGTTGCAAACGGATATAAACTCTAATTCAACAACATATATAAGGTCATTTATTTTATGTAGAATGTTATTGTTTGAATAAATAAATATGCACTGTAAATTAATTATTCAGAGTCTAGTAAATACTTTGAACTTTGTACATACACGATAAACATCGACCCTTGACTCCGCATTTCAAGTGCGTGGTAGAGCGAGATAATCATCAGCACTGTATCTTGTTGTTCCAATACATTTTACGTTAGTAACTGAGATATTTATAGTAATACATCGTAACAGATTTTTTCAGTCAAGTACATGCTTGCTGTTATAGACTGTATCGAAGTGTAATTGGAGCTTATACAGGTAGTTCGTTGAAAAGTAAAGGCATCACTTAACCAGAGGGAGCTTTTGTCAGAAAATAGTCATGTATATGACTGTATACTCTCTTAGTTCTCACTTTGATTATGTAGAAGTAACTTCGTTTAGTAAATAACAATACAAAAAGATCATAATAAAAACGATACAATAAAGTGGTTCACAAAGTTAATCACTGGAAACAAAACAGTATATACAGTACTTTCGTAACTGTTTCATTCTTCAAGTGCAATTTCATAAGGAGACATGTCAGGTCTATGCAAAGATCAACATCACGAAAATAGCAGACGAGTTAAACAAGGGCAGAGTAGTAACAAAGAAGAAAATGTATTTATTAAATGTCATTGTGTGTTCTTTATAAATGTAAGGGAATCAGCAAGTTTAATCTTTACTTTTTCCAAGTAGAGTTCATCGTAAGTATTCTTCTAATGTTTTAAGATCTTATTGCACAACAGCCACCGTTGTATGTTTTCGTATTTCGGTATGTTGCGACTTTTGACTTCATAATGACTGTTTTTAAGTAAGGACACAATTACATTGTATAAATGCATGTACTTGCATCTAATCTATTTAATTCTGATTTAATACATAAATTATCGTGAACAACTTGTGTTTTTTTTATTCCACAATCGTGAGACTATTATTATAATTATCTCTATCAGCTGCAAACACGTTGAAAAAGATTGGAATTACACAGGCTTCCAATGCACTAATTATCCCTCGCCATAGGCGGAGGGATATTGTTTTGGCGTTGTCCGTCCGTCTTTCCGGCCGTCCGGCACTTTTGTGTCCGGAGCCATATCTTGGAAGTGCTTTGGCTGATTTCAATGAAACTTGGTATGAGTATATATATGGATAAGAGGATGATGCACGCCTAATGGCATTGTACACCATCTGTTAAAAACAGAGTTATGGCCCTGTGTATCTTGGAAAAATGCTTTTTTGTGTCCGGAGCCATATCTTGGAAGTGCTTTGGCGGATTTCATTGAAACTTGGTATGAGTATATATATGGATAAGAGGATGATGCACGCCAAATGGCATTGTACACCATTGGATAATAAAAGAGTTATGGCCCTTTGTATCTTAAAAAAATGCTTTTTTGAGTGTCAAATATAACACTTTTGTGTCCAGAAGCATATTGGCGGGGGATATCAATTCAACTAATTTGCTTGTTAAAATTCTATCTATCTATCATGCCCGTACGAGGTTCACAGAGAAAGGGGATTTTTTAGTAACGAGCATACAGATAAAATCGATTAAAATAATAAATGTGAAATTTCCTGTGACAATCAATAGTTTAGATTCAAAATAAGGTGAGACTAGAATGTTTGTTTACCCGCATTGTTTTACTCCTTAGCTAACAGTACATTATGCCATGTTATTTTCCTTGGCGAAAATTATGTCAAAATATACTTTAAACTTGTCGCGTTCATACACATTTGTCGTTTTAAGTTAGTTATACATAATAATTTTGTCTAGGCAAAAGCCTGAAAAATGTGATGCGAAAAGGAGCATCGAACTCACAATCTTCTCATCACTAATTCGACTGCTGATAAATATATTATTGCTGAACTAAGTCTAGTTCTTTGCTTATTTCAAGCATACAGCCTATTACATGTCACTTAAATTAAGCTCTTATAATTATCTTTCGTTTCAGTCTATTCGGACAATGTAAGGAAAGCCAATGACAAAGTCTACCTGGTCCATTCCGTAGAGATCAACAGTGTCTTGCATTCCACTCAGTGGTACAGCTGTAAGTATATATGACACAGTGTTTTTTTAATGAAATATTCGGCGTTATTCGGCCCCATTCCCTCATCTCTAGAGTATATATCCCCCCCCCCAAATATTTTTAAAATTCCCATCTCGGAAGTGTTATACAATTTTAATCGAAACCTCATTTAAATACGTCTTTCGTTACGAATGTATTTACTATAATTTTCCTGAACTGCCGCATCCGCGTGTTTACTTTCTTTAAGCCTTTATTATGTAACTCCTTTACCGCAAACAGTACGTAGCTCACTATCACGACTTTCGCTTTACGACATCTACCGCAAACCGTATGTCGCACAGCAGCAAAAGCTGTCGGGGAAAAAATTGACAAAAAAACTGCATGGGGTGATGATAGTGATCTTATTAGACTGTTTGAGGACCAGATATACCGAACTTCGTTTCCTGCCATCAGCTATCTATTTGCACTTCATCAGCTGATTCCTTCGTCAACAGCCTGTGTTGAAAGACTGTTAAATTTAGTTTGCTCAACCTGCTTAATGCAAACCACACAAAAACAGGCTTGGGGAAGCTACACGTTAGTCCCTGATAAGACTATTTCTGCACACGGAGAGACTTGGTGAAGAGGGAAGTCACTAGAATAATTGACAAATTCGCAGAAAAGCCAAGAAATTGTGATCTTTGAACATGAACATAACATGTTGATAAAAAAAAGATCTGTGCAGTGTTCACCCTGGGCCAGATTGCTGACGGGCCAATGGCCCATACACCATAAATTTAGTGGGTCATTTAAAGATTTTGTAGGGGCCTCCTGACTGTAATCACATTTTGTAGAAAAATGGCTGAAACAGAAAAAACACGTCAGAAAACAGGAGATTACTGTATTTAAGACTCATTTGACTCTGTATTTTACTGCATATGGTTTCAACATTTGTTCGCTTGAACCAGCAGACGATAGGCTTACTCGCTTCTTCTGTTTTGCGACCTTCCTGATCAGACGTCCTTTCACTTTTCCCTGTTGTTTTTTTGTTAAAACAATGGAGGAGAAATCGTCCCTCGCTGCTCTCCTCTTCTGCTTTACGCTTTGACATGTTAAAATACTTTATTTTTTCTTAAAAACGGAAAATCACGACAAAAATACGCTGACAAACGTTTTCAACACTTTCTGATGATGTAGACACAGTTTGCTGACATGTGACATCTATCAACCAATGGAAGTGCAGAATTCAACACAGTGCGCCCGCGGTAGCCAAGCAACGGTTATTTTCCACCTACATTTCGACTCAGCAGACCAGTGTTTAGAATTCGCAGTACGATTCTGTCGCTTTTTTTGAAAATTAAATCTCCCACTGATATATATATATATTTTTAATGTGCCAATTATATTATGTATGCGCCCGAATGGCCCACTGATGTTATTTAGATTGCGCCCATTAATATTTCGATGCGGGAATCCGAATGAATGATCGAATGATCGGGGGTATATTATTTTTGGCCTGTCTGTCTGTCATTCTGTCCCAAAACTTTAACATTGGTTTAACTTTTGCAATAACTTTGGCAATATTGAAGATTGTAGTTGTCTCTCATTTTCCCCATATTTCGTCTCCATATTGTGTTACTCCTGACCCGTATTCCGTTCCGATATTTAAAGTGATATTATGGGCATTGTTCACTGTTTAATTGAGCTGAAAAGAATTAACAGGTCAAAAGAGTTAGTTAAAATGTGGTAATTGACCAATTATCTACAACTCATCTTGCTACCAGTCGTTTATAAAAAATATATATTATATTCAATATTTTACATGACTCACCCAGTCTTCTTAGCCAAAATGATCCGTAAAACAAAATTGTGTCTTTGTGTCGTATGAACGAATCTGCATGAAAACTACATTTAGACTCTTATCGTACATCGAATCATTTCTGTCGTCAGTTGTCAAAACGAAAGAACGGTTGATATTCAAATGCATTGTTTTTCTCTTTCCGGGATATTGTTTTAGTATGTTGATGCTGTATTAACAAATATAAGTGTATATGAAGTGAACACACCAAAAATAAAAAACGGTTGCAATAGACACATATAAACATAGCATATACTGTTAAATGCCCATAATGTCACTTTAAGTTTAAGCATCATGTTATGTTACCCTAGTCTAGCACCATTCCCTGTTACTCTCGGACGCATTCTGTCCACATATTTCAGCATCGTATTAAATTCCTTAAGATGGTATTCCTGCAAATATTTTAGCGCTTTACCTAACTTGTGATCGTCTTCTTGCTCCACATGCTCAGTGCCTTTCTCTATTTTGCACTTTCGAAAGTTCCGATCCGTCTGGATGTTTAAGCATCATGTCTAGTTTTATCGAAATATATCCCACTAGTGTTTAACTAAATCCGTCCCAATATTGCAGCGCCTTATTCCTTCGATAAGGAGATGTTGTTGAAGTTATTGGACGAAGAGAAGACCAAGATCCGCCACAAACTCGAGGGTTTTGCAGTGCTTCTGAAAGATGCCGGGGTACGTATGACTGACACAAGAATGCCATTTAAAGGGATCTTTTCACGCTTTGGTAAATTGACAAAATTGAAAAAAGTTGTTTCAGATTCGTAAGTTTTCGTTTTAGTTATGATATTTGTGAGGAAACAGTAATACTGAACATTAACCATGCTCTAATATAGCCATTATATGCATCTTTTGACGATTTTAAAACCTAAAAATTATAAAGCGTTGCAACGCGAAACGATTGAATAATTTGGAGAGTTCTGTTTTTGTCGTTAAATTTTGTGAAACTACGAAGATTGCTTATATAAGGTATAAAATACATCATAAATGTGTACTCGGCGGAATAGCTCAGTAGGCTAAAGCGTTTTTACTTCAGGACTCTGGCAGGACTCCAGGGGTCACTGGTTCGAAACCTGCTCGGGGCAATGTTCTTTTCCTTTTTTAAATTTTTTTCTTGATTTTTTTACTGGAGCTTTTACGATCCAATGTTTACATTTATCAATATAAAGCATTTAATGAATATGTTAAAAAAATGCCAAAATCTGTGAAAAGGCCCCTTTAAAGTTAGGCCGCTGGCTCTGGGTAAAATAATGGAACACAAATTACCGGGGGTACTTAGAAAAAAGAGACTATAATAGGATCGAACACAGGTGGTTAGCGTGTGGCTATGATATTAATTATTAAAAACATCATTTTGAATGAAAAATAATGACACATATATATATAACAAGGTATTCAACTCAAAATCACCCGAAAACAGGGTGCATCGCTTTGAATAACTTTCTCAATCAAAGACTGAAATCTTCACGGGGCATTTTCCTGCAAAGTTCACGGACCTAGGTACCATAATTCAATAAAACGTATGAAAAACATTCTTACCGTTCTGCCGTTACATTACGCATTTAAAACTAACTGTCTAGCGCCGTTTAAAACCTTTGTTTACATATATTTCAACTGGCTGACATTTTAAACACACGAGTGATTTCATTGGTTTCATTGGTCCAATGCCAAGGCGTGTCTTTACACTTGAAGATTTCATTCATAAATCGGGTCTGATCGTTGACGAGTAGGCTACACGAGTTGTGTATCTTTTTATTTCTTAAAACTTGACCCAGCATTTGTAAAACTATTACAAGATATGTACATTTCCAGAGAGGAAACTCTGCGTTGAATAAGACCGAGTTATGGAAATCGCTGCACAATTGATGAAGTTTCAAAACGATGCACCCTGTTTTCGGGTGATTTTGAGTTGAATACCTTGTTATATATATATGATAGTGAAATTATTTTCCAGAAAAGTTGATTTTTCGTTATAGTTCGATTATTTTTTATTCAAAATAATGTTTGTTGCTAATTAATATCATAGCCGCACGCTAACCACCTGTGGGATCGAAGTGTCAAGGTTAAAGTTTTTATTTGCGTATTTTAATTCTAAGTATGACGTTGTCTGTTACTACTGCGTTTACTTTAACGGACTTGTTTTACAAATCTAATTAATAGAACTATACCGTTTGTCATAGAGTGTATAGCTGTGGATAAACTTTATTAATACCTCCGCTTTCGATAACCCACCATTGTTTGTATTCATGATCACGCTTTTAAACACTCAGTTACATAAAATATTTTGTGAAGTGAGCAGTTAGATTAAACCAAACATGATACTCACTTGATTGCACTGACCTATGCGGTTGACAATATACGTAACATTAAGTTTACACTTGTTTGAACAAAGGCTATCTGCGCAAAAATCTTCAAGTTAGCAGAGATTACAGTACTCTGATGAAATTCACCGTTGGACTGGACTTTGCCTGGTTTGTCTGAATTAATAGTTCTGGTTTAATATGTTAACTCATTTTGGAAAAATTACCCATGTATTTTGTGACATACATTTATTAAATTGTCGATCCCATGTGAACATCAGTCACCTGGCTGTAATATGTTCGTCTCATTTGAGTTTGTACGGTGATAAATATACCGCACGGTTTGGTCGAGTGTCACCCTTGATAGGTTGTATTTCCCTCGGTGCACCGTTCACTACATATGGCCTAGCCAAAACTTATGATGCATCCCTGGTCAATATATAACTCGCAGTCGATGTAACTCTACAAAAATACTGCTTCGACGTGGAGAGACCTTCAAAACACGTAAACTAAACGCCATTTTATATCGTCAGGTCACTTGATCACTGGTCAAAGTCATTAATACAGCGGGTCAGTGACACACAACGCGACCTGACTAATATACTGATTCAACTACGAACTGCTGTACATCAGAGCTCCACTACTTATATCACTATTATGACGAATATTTGAGATTATTTCAAGGTCGACAATAGAATAATGTGTGAGTTAGGAACTTCAATATTCTGCTGGAGTTGATTTCTTATCGAAGAGACTCAAGATATCACACGTTTGCATGCTTGCAACTGTGCAATACACATGCAAACACAAAATGTAGGTATATGTGTAAGTTGAGCTCTCGGAAGATAACCGAATCTCAAGTGAATGTGTACTACACTTGAGATAACCTTTGTATAATGATGTAACATTGTAAAGTCGCACATCGTTTATTTGTAATATTTTACATTTATCTGCGTATGCTGGCCTTATATTTGGGGTTCATATATGTGTCAAAATTATCAGCGTTTGCCTTTTACTCGCTGTGGAATATACATGTGTGGATAGAATCCAAACACTCAAGCATTTTGTTAATATAACATGTAATATCTCGCCATGTTTACCGGTACTTCACAAAGAGAGTGTGTAAACATCGTATTTTTTACCTCAAGTTTTGTATTGTAATTGTAACGCACATTGTATATACGGAATATTACGCTAGTGAATTGTTCCATGTGTTTGTATCAGTCGAGTGGCTTGTGTGATGACGTATCTCACGAGAGACGGAGCCTCGATTGTGGTACGAAATAGCGCAAGCCACGAGACTGATACATGTACAAACACATGGAACAATGCACACGCGTAATATTCCTTTTATAATATACAACGTTGAATCATTTAAGTTAAAAAAATGAGTTAAAGCATTCATAATTAACCAAGAATGCTCTTATAATTTTCTGCATTCAAAGTTACGTCATTAAAAGTAGTCCGGCTAGTATGGTTATACGGATTTGGAAAACTAGCCAGTAGCATACTACGGGAATTATTTCTGTGCAGTTGAGTCAGAATATTGACTTCAGTATATAACAGATTTAAATATACCGGTATGCGTTTGGAATAGTGTCCAACGCTTTAAAGCGATTTAACAAAAAATAAAAAATACTAACTATAAGTTCTGATAATGATTTCAATATTCATAATCAATGGTTGCGCATACGTTTACATTAACAAGGTATTTAAATGTACACAACATGCCATAGTTTCGTGGCATAAAATACCAAACAACGTTACACTCAAACGGCGTTCAAACATCTCAAAGAATTTATGTCATGTGCTACGTAATGTTGTAAAACGTACATTAGAAACGAAACAGAAATGTATGGTATTCTTGCCTGTACAGCATCAAAGCCGTCTCAAATCATGTACTCGAGCACACTAAAGTAGTTCTGTGAAGTCTTGTGTCTTCCAGATTTATCGAATTTTAAGTTCAATCCACTTACTTCACCTAACGATTTCTTCTAAGGAATAATAAACGTCAGGCCTTTGTAAGATAGTTTCTTTAATCTCCGTCTTGAGACATACATGTAGCATCTTTTTTCTTTGGATTTAAGGCAATACGACTTTGTATAATTCTGATAGAATGGGGTTATTTTTTTACGTTGCAGAGTCATTTATGACTCAAGAAATGTTACTGGCTCTCAATGTTTGCAATCACAAATCTAGTTTGGTTCAAGTTGTAATGGTTATTGTCCCCTACCGGTGAAACCGGAGGGGACTTACGGTTTGCACTCCGTCTGTCTGTATGTCAGTCTGTCTGTCAGTCAGTCCGTCACACTTTTCTGGATCATGCGATAACTTAAAAAGTTCTTCATATTTGTTCATGAAACTTGAAACACGGATAGCAGTGCCTTCCCCAGGAATTTGTTCAGGCGCCCCGGGGGTGGGTTCGGGAGGGGTGTCCCCTCCCGACGTTGATTTTTTTTTTTAATTTAACGTGTCAATGCACGTTCTGTGGTGCGTTATAACTCAAAGAAAAACAGCGTCAAAAGACGTCATTTGGTGCACTATGACTCTTCAAAAAAATCCCCCAGTCATTTAAAAAAAAATTTTTATATTGTTTAATTGTTTTAAAACTTTTCCGCACAAATAGTAAAATCCCGACTCGAACGATTCCCCAATACATCCGTTTCAACCCGACTCTATTACTGTATACTTACTATTTTTCAAATTTCTATTTATTACCCGATAATACCGTTTATTCCGTTTTTATCAATCTCTTTCTGGTAAATATTTACGATAAAAGCTTTCAGTTATTTCTTTAACACAAACCTTGCCATTTTTTAAGTGACTATTTATAGATTTGATGAAATATTGCCTCTGAATATGCGTCAATCCCCTGACCTGTTGTGTGCTTGTTAAAACGCTCAATACACGTCATTTGTATGCAATAAACGCGACGTTGTACATGCTGCATAATTTTCGCGCTCTTTTTAATTGAGAAAAAGATTCGACACAAAATACATTTGCACTGCTTATTTGAAGCAAAAATATTTAACGTTGCGGTAACATTTACATTCGGAAGTGTGTTTCGGATTAAAAACGCGTTAACATCGACTTACGGTAATGGGTTTCGGATTACAAATTTAATTATTCCCATTTGAGATTTCAACAAATATTAACCGTTGCGTTATAAATTCAACGATAATTTGTTTACACACTTTACGAGTCGAATAAATGTTTTGACGGAATTATGCATGAAATTCACGTTGTCCACGAGGATCACGGCCGGTTGCCATCATCAGTCTTCTAACTATCGATTATCGGACGAAACATTTACAAGTGTGCGTAATTAATTCAACGAAAATTTGTTAAAGCGCATTACGTGTCGAATAAATGTCAAAAAAACGAGGTGAATCAGTTCTATAAATGGACATGTTGAAATATACATGTTCTGGAATTAAATAAATTGTTATCACATAATTGTAACCGCTATAATAATTAATTGTTTACCACTTGCAATTAATTTCTCGTATTAATTATGAGTCATAGGTAACACTTGTTTACAGTAAAAAGGTGTGATGATGATGCCCGAAACCGTCTTTAATGTTGTGCACTGTACTAATTACCGGTTTTATATTACTCAAATGGTACAACTATTTGCTAATCAAGCTGCAATAAACTCTTATTTCATGCCCGACGTCAATCAAAAATAATGGTCGATAGTTAACCCCGCCCCCATAAGCATTCGCGTAACCGATTGGACGATGAACTTCACAGTTTGACGACTGGAAAGTTACCAGATACATCCTTGTCAGCATTTAAATGACCGTGTAATGTTAGAATAATCGATACGCGCGTCATGCTATTCTCTTATCAGTGGATTATCCATTACCCCATGTGGTGTTTATGGCGATTACTTGTGAAAGTAGGTACCGAGTGCTCTTTTAAAACAGGGAATATTGATACACTGATAGGGAAACCTTGATTTTTTTGGACAATCTCCACTTTCTTTTACTGAAGAATACACTGATCGGAAAATTTCAAGCGCCCCGGGGATTCTGATTTCGAAATTCAAGCGCCCCGGCAAGGGGCGCTTAAATGGTCTGGGGAAGGCACTGGGATAGATGGCAATATGGAGATTATGCACATCATTTCATTTTGTTCTTTCGTCAAAAACTCTGGTTGTTATGGAAACAATTATATAATTTTTTTTACTGACAATGGTGGAGTTTCACCGGTAGGGGACCATAGTGCTTGGCAATCTCTTGTTGAATAAAGGAACAACAGTGTGAAGAATTATGTAACACCTGGATATTAATATGTGAATTGTAGACATTACTCATATTTCCGTATTCCACACAATCAACGCTGTACCAAATAATGCGATTGTTATCCCCTGCCATAGGCGGAGGGATATTGTTTTGGCGTTGTCCGTCCGTCTTTCCGTCCTTCCGTCCGTCCGTCTTTCCGTCCGTCCGGAGCCATATCTTGAAAGTGCTTTGGCGGATTTCATTGAAACTTGGTATGAGTATATATATGGATAAGAGGATGATGCACGCCAAATGGCATTGTAAACCATCTGTAAATAACGGAGTTATGGCCCTTTGTATCTTGAAAAATTGCTTCTTTTGAGTGTCCGGAGCTATATCTTGGAAGTGCTTTGGCGGATTTCATTGAAACTTGGTATGAGTATATATATGGAAAATGGCATTGTACACCATTGGATGATAAAGGAGTTATGGCCCTTTGTATATTGAAAAAAATGATTTTTTGAGTGTCAAATATAACCCTTTTGTGTCCAGAAGCATATTGGTGGAAAATATCAATTCGCTTGTTTTCAATAGAACCGGAACACCTAAAACTGCAAGGCATCTCATTTGGCTCTTACGAATACTTCAAATTTAATACATGCCACTAGAAATTGCGATACGCATATGCTTTTTGATCGTCATCTGATCAAAATACGTATTATGAAAGACAAATAAATCCGCATTTCCTTAGTAGAAGAACAAACAGAAGTTCTTTTTGAATGAAAACGTAATTGAAGTAGAAGTATAACATTTGCATAAGATGTTTATAATCTGGAATGTAATGTGCATTTTATATTTTGACCGTGCTCTGAAAATAGGGGTTTAATGCATGTGCGTAAAGTGTCGTTCCAGACAATCATGTGCATTTCACACAGGCTAATCAGGGACGACACATTCCGCTTTGATGATAATTTTCGTTTCAAGAAAGTCTCTTCTTAGCAAATATCAAGTTTAGGCGGAAAGTTTCGTCCTTGAGTTGTCTTTTCACAGATCACTGCGCATTTATAATCTTGAAAATGGTGTTGCAATGCGTTTGGATGATTATTATCTATTCCAGAATTAAGTTTTGTTTCTGATAATGCACTGAAACTGATTCTTTGTCGACTTTTAACCACATAAAAGAAAGAACTATCTTGTTTATAAAGCTTTATTGACTCTTCGTGTACGGCGGACACATTATTTATAGCAGCTGTTAAACTTACTGTTTTAGACAGGTTGTAAAGCAGTGGAAACAATCAACACACGAATCTTAAAGTAACATTACTACTCAAAATCAACGAAAATTTCGTACAATATTTCGTTAAATAAAGCTTAACAATTAAAAATCATTGTTCCTTATGGCCATTGTCGAAATTTCAACGCCAGATGCGGTCTGGTAAAATAGATGTTTGTGTATACAAAATGCTCGTTTTTATTATGGTATTAACATGGTACCATTGTAGTGTTCGTGTGTCGTATCAATAGATATATTCACAGGAAATTAACATGGAATTTATTGTGGTCACAAATAAACAAAAACGAGCATTTTGTATCTACAAAAATCTATGTAATCATACCACATCTAGCGTTGAAATTGTGGCTATTGCTATAAGGAATATATTTTAATATTCTCTGCAGATCATTCTCAATAGTTATTTAAAAGTTTTCGTAGCGCATATATAGTGTAAGTTATTCTACGAATGAAACCGTGCGAAGAGGTCAGTTTCGTTATGTAAGAATCGTTATTCGAGTTTATGATTAAATCTGCGATATTTAACAACATAAACGTTTTAATGAAACAAAAAAAGTTAGTACAATTACAAAAGGACAGGCAGAAGTCCGAAAATTGTATTCGCACGTCCTCTTATCTCAAACTATTCTTTGGTGTATCTGGCGTTTCATTAACCGGCATTTCGGATACTTCGGTCCTGAGTAAATCTGTGATGCGATACATCTTGTGATGCGATACATCTTGTCAACCGAACAAATGTCTAAAACACGTCGGAAAAGACATTTAATTAAGCACAAGAGAGTAAAAAATATAAACAGTTAAAATGCCTATCATTCATTTAATTTCTTCAACTCCATGTAGAATCGTTAATGCGCGAAACATCAATCAATGCCCGACGTTCTAGAAAGGCACATAACTTGTCACCGTCGCGTGCAAGCTTACGCGGACTTATAAATGGTCGCACTTATTAATGATTTTAAAGGGTAAGAGGGAATACACTTATGTGTATACATGAAATTTGGATTAGCCACTTGTAAAAGTATAAGGATTATAGTAAGTTTACTGTCAGCTACCAAATATCAATATTAAAGTATTCATTTTGAAACAAGTCTTTCATAAACTATTACTGTGTGATTCTATGAGTAGGATATATTGGTTTGGGGTAACCGGGATTCGCATACGTTTTTGAAAGAAACACGACTCACACTCTTGGTCGTTTTATAGTCTCCTTTGTTTAGTATACAATAGTGTCCGTTCAGTTGAGAGACAGCACGCTTCATTGTACATTGACTTCTAGTACTTTGTGATTCTCATCGCACGATATCATACTATCATAATATCTACAGAATAAATTAAAATGTTTTAAGATATGTAAAAACTATACAATGCGTCTTCGTAATATTCTATGCCAAGACATGAACTGTCTAGAACATTTGTAAATGCTCACATTCATGACCTTCCCGCTGAATAACTACACAGCATTAATTTAGACTTAAATCTGGGTTTTCCTTTTCCAACACGCTGAGAATATTTGAATTGCTACGTCCAATGTTGTTATTTGCTTTTTATACCCCGGATCGAAAGATCGGGGGTATATTGTTTGTCTGTCTGTCTGTCTGTCTGTCTGTCTGTCTGTCTGTCTGTCTGTCTGTCTGTCTGTCTGTCTGTCTGTCTGTCTGTCTGTCTGTCTGTCTGTCTGTCTGTCTGTCTGTCATTCATTCATTCATTCAGTCAGTCAGTCAGTCAGTCAGTCAGTCATATATTCATTGTTTCCCAAAACTTTAACCTTGGTTAAAGTTTTATAACTTTTGCAATATTGAAGATAGCAACTTCATATTTGGCATGCATGTGTATCTCATGGAGCTGCACATTTTGAGTGGTGACAAGTCAAGGTCAATGTCATCCTTCAAGGTCAAATGTCAAATATCATTGTATTTTTCTTTTATAATACACATCTCTTGTTTAGTTTATCATCCACATTAGCTTATTATGTTAATGAGCCTTTCTCTAAGAAAACCGGGCTTAATGCATTTGCAGACCAAACCGGGCTTAATGTATGGATACTTTGGACTGCACTGGCTTATCTAAGAGTAAACTTTATGCACATGCATTAAGACACTTATTACTGGTTTTACTCGGTAAACGGACTTGTCTATTACAGGTTACAATTTCGTTATGATTGTGCAATAAACTAAACGTGTGTATAAGTTTGTATTTATTTAACAAACATGTTAAGAAAGATAATACACGTGTTAACTGGATGTTGATAATCTTTTCTGTTTAAGTGCATTCTTCAACGCTTTAGCTTTTGGTATATGATAAGACATGACTTGTTTTATGGATGATACCAAGATATCCTGATATAAATTACTGTATTGTTACAGAACGCATTGTCCTTCAATGTATACATTTTAGCAGGGCAATGACTTTTGAAAGTTACGACTTGTCCGTGTTTCGCCTCCAAGTTACTCTGCAACTAGGATCGCTATAGTTTGCGTGCGCTGGGTATACAAATAGCAACACACGTATTTCGCTGTGGTGTATAGTTAATTCATGTTAAAGATACTATTCATTCACAACACCAATGGTATTACGTTTAGTACACACGCGGTCTCTGTTGGGGAGATCGCAATCAGACATTGACGCAGTTTACTCGGTGTGTAGCAGCTGAAGTAGTTTATATTGGCAAACAGAACCGGTAAATAACCACGATGAGTTAATGATAAAGCGTCTGACGAACAATGGTGTAACGTTAAGTAATTGCATCGAACCAGTCAATTGCAAAGAACAAACACATACTTTTATCACATTGTTTCTACTTTTACTTTCCATGATATACTTTCCATATGTCGCCGAATCCATTAAAGGGATCTTTTCACGCTTTGGTAAATTGACAAAATTGAAAAAAGTTGTTTCAGATTCGCAAATTTTCGTTTTAGTTATGATATTTGTGAGGAAACAGTAATACTGAACATTTACCATGGTCTAATACAGCCATTATATGCATCTTTCGACGATTTTAAAACCTAAAAATTATAAAGCGTTGCAACGCGAAACGATTGAATAATTTGGAGAGTTCTGTTTTTGTCGTTAAATTTTGTGAAACAACGAAGATTGCTTATATAAGGTATAAAATACGATCAGCATGTGTACTCGGCGGAATAGCTCAGTAGGCTAAAGCGTTTTTACTTCAGGACTCTGGCAGGACTCCAGGGGTCACTGGTTCGAAACCTGGTCCGGGCAATGTTCTTTTCCTTTTTATACGCCCGTATAAAATACGGGACGTATTATGTGAAACCCCTTGGCGGGCGGGCGGGCGGCGGGCGGGCGGCGGGCGGAAGGCATCACTTTGTCCGGACTCTAATTCAAATTGTATTCATCCGATCTTCACCAAACTTGGTCAGCAGTTGCATCTAGTTGATATCTAGGCCAAGTTCGAATATGGGTCATGCCGGGTCAAAAACTAGGTCATAGGGTCAATAAGTGCATTTTCAAAGGGGCCACTTTGTCCGGACTCTATTTCAAATTGTATTCATCCGATCTTCACCAAACTTGGTCAGCAGTTGCATCTAGTTGATATATAGGCCAAGTTCGAATATGGGTCATGCCGGGTCAAAAACTAGGTCATAGGGTCAATTAGTGCATTTTCAACGGCGCCACTTTGTCCGGACTCTAATTCAAATTGTATTCATCCGATCTTCACCAAACTTGGTCAGTAGTTGCATCTAGTTGATATCTAGGTCAAGTCCGAATATGGGTCATGCTGGGTCAAAAACTAGGTCAAAGGGTCAATTAGTGCATTTTACTTTGTCCGGACTCTAATTCAAATTGTATAAATCTTATCTTCACCAAACTTGGTCAGTAGTTGCATCTAGTTGATATCTAGGCCAAGTTCGAATATGGGTCATGCCAGGTAAAAAACTAGGTCATAGGGTCAATTAGTCCATTTTCAACAGCGCCACTTTGTCCGGACTCTTATTCAAATTGTATTCATCCGATCTTTACCAAACTTGGTCAGTAGTTGCATCTAGTTGATATCTAGGTCAAGTTCGAATATGGGTCATGTCGGGTCAAGAACTAGGTCATAGGGTCAATTAGTGCATTTTCAACGGCGCCACTTTGTCCGGACTCTAATTCAAATTGTATTCATCCGAAACTTTTAAACAACTTTTTATCCTGCGTCAAAGTGGTATGGGGGTATAAGTCACATTCAGTGACAAAGCTCTAGTTCAAGTTGATATCAATGCATATATATGAATATATCAGTTATATAAGTTGTTGTTGTTTTTTTTGCTTATTTCCAAAACAAATACATCAATCATCAGTGTATCATCTCCAATGGCACACGAATCGGGCGTATATTGCTCCGTCATGCGGTGCTCTTGTTTTAATTTTATTCTTGATTTTTTACTGGAGCTTTTACGATCCAATGTTTACATTTATCGATATAAAGCATTTAATGAATAAGTTAAAAAATGCCAAAATCTGTGAAAAGGCCCCTTTAAATGTATGAGTAGAAGTCTGTACTACCAGCCGGAAGGAAGCGTCGTCATATCGATTACCATAATTGCTTGTCCCGTGTGTTACGCGTCTCTGTCCTCAAATATTACGGCGCTGTTAACCAATACAGGTCAATTTCGTGTTGAATAAGAACTTCCCAGTGGCGATGTTTGTAGAAATAGGCTAAGTTAGAGTTGGTTTCTTGTTTGAAATCAATAAATTATACCGCCGGAAAAGAGCTTGAGATGGTGTATAATCGAGTCGCTCTGTCGGACGGTTTATCAGTCCGCATTAAATGTGATCAATGCGAACACAAGCGAAAATATTTTATCACCATAAAATGTAGATTTTTACTATTCTTCATCATTATCCGAAGATCCGCGTATTCCTTTCGCGACAAAGCTTCAGTGGTAAATCTGGTACTGTGATGTTTCTGTCGTGTTTTAGTAGTATTGCATAATCATTTAGAACACGCACGATTTGATAATAATGAGAGTGCTAGTGCTGTTGACTTGGGTCGGACGATAAGGCCGTCTTCATACATTTAGCTATTAGTGCATTCTCATCTGATAGTATTTACTCGCGAGTGATGAACTTTTCTTGATAAATAATTAAAGTCATTGACAATGGCAGGCTATGTCGAATGTCAAATGTCAAATAATGCTACCAGTATTACGTCAAATTGTTGAAACCAAACGGCACACGAGAAGATTGTTTCTCTGAACAAGTTAGTCAGATTGTTTATGTAGAGTACGTGCGGTTAGTAAAGGTGTTTTGGCCTTCTGCATTCTGCTTGGTGGTTAATCACCGTTAGTTTACTTTTTCGGCGTTAGCTGTATTAAGCCAGCTTTTCACCTTACCTGACCTTTGTAAGTGTCCAATAAAATTCAAATAAAATTTCCCGCGGCTAGGTACGAATGAATACACTTCATTTATTCCATTGGCTGATTTGAGTATACCACCAGAACATTGGAAACATATCCGCGTCTTTGTAACACTGTTTTACTGCATGAAACAATTTTATCTCTAATGAAAAGGCTTAATAGATAGAACAGTTTTACACTCAATTCTCGACATCAATACAGTTTGTGCGTGCACCTTTTCAGAGAATTACCAGCGCAAAAGCGTTTATACTTAAAGGCTATATTCTCATATTTAGTACTTACTTCCATATTCCTGTCAACATGTTTACATGTAAAAGTATAAAGAGTAGTGGAAGCGAGGCCTCACTTTAATGCATTGCATTTCAACCCGCGAGGTATCGGGTCAATTCGCGGTTAGTGTGTGAATGTCAGAGTTTATATACAGGTCATCACCGGAGTTCACGGCCAGTAAAATAATCGTTATATAATAAAGACGCTATCCATGAACTAGGTGACCTGGAATGTTCTTAAGACCAGAAATATGTAAATGAAGATATTCAGCAATATAATTATGGTATGTCAATAATAGATTCTAAATGTGTTTTCAACAATACAATGATAAATACTATTTTTGATTAATTAAACAATAATTATTCCACCATATTGACATATGTATTAAGCATGAGCGCGATGATTCTCGATACTGTTAATAATCAAATCAAATAGCAATGCCCGACACACCACTTAAACAGGTTTGTTCGAAGAACGCGCCTATAAATATGGATACTTCGGGTGTGGCGGGTTGACTCATATGTTTTAATTTCACTTCCATTCTTCTTTTGGTTTCTGTTTTGTATCTATAGGTTTATGACTAGCAATATGTAATAATGTAAAATAAGCCGCGAAAACTCCGCGTAACATCCAGTACTGCGTGTGATGCAGCTAAGAGCTGCACAGAAAAAGACAATCGCTATCCTTGATCTCATTTGTTGAACTATCAACGCCGTATATCTTTTTTAAAGATAGTTCTTGTTTTCAATATGGTTACTTTGACGCTTTAACCAATAGGTTAAGATAACATACTGATGACAGATGTCTATCGGCTAATAAACAACGAGTCCTATTTCTGATGCGTGTGACTGTAAACACTGGGGCGAAAGTCAGAGATTATAATAATCACACTTAAAACGAGAGTTGTTTATTGGTCGGTAAAACATAGTAATTACGATTGTTATCTTACATCACACAATATAGAATTTAAAATCAATTGCATATTTCCTCTACACAAATAATTTCAATATCGAGGACTGGTAAACCTGGCGATAACCGTGTAAACATCCTTCTTTGCAGATCGATGGAACGGTGAAGAGTATCCACGCGGAGTCCCCGGGGGAGGGAATCGTTAAGGCGGCCGCGGAGGTGGGCGCCTCCCTCGTCGTCGTCGGCACGCGCGGCATGGGGAAGCTAAGGCGCACGTTCATGGGGAGCGTCAGCGACTACGTGCTGCACCACTCGCCGGTTCCAGTGCTCGTCTGCCGACACAACGAGGACGAGAAAAAGTAACCGGGATGTTGGGCTGACGTGCTAACTAAAGAATTGAATGCGGACAAAATACACGAGTCGAACTTTTTGGAATTTGTATGAAAGCGAATTTCGTACAAAATATGTGAGTGGGATAATAAGGAAATCAGGAAACTGTAAACTATTGACGTTTTTACTGCATGGATGGGGTCGTAACGGACACTGTGAAACGGTAAAAAATGAATTTCGTTGAAAATAATAAAAGCAAATGAGAAAATAAAAAAATAAACATCCATTTTGTAAAGCTTCTAATGCAGTAAAGGGGACTGATTAGGTTATTGCAACACATTTAATTGATATAAAATCTTTTCCAAACTGAATTCTGCTTAATCAATTTTCTTCAACAAATGTCGTGAAAGCCTTCGAACTATAAATAACGAACGCTAGAAACATATGTCTTAAAATAAATGCCCAAGGTTACGATATTATTCAAGGGTTATATTAAGCAGATGTTGCATTTGTGTTGATGCTGTTAATAGCAGCAATATCGTTTTGAGTGCTTGTTTTATTTGTTCAAAATATGGTCCAATGTTTTATATTCAACGTCGTGTTTAGTGCTGTTTTATGTGCCAAAGCACATGTTTAAATATTTTACCCAAGTGTGTCAGTTACGTAATCTTACAGTTCTATGTATCTACACAAATGTTGTGCGTGGTATGAGTCAATAAATGTGTACAATTAATTCGAGTGTCGTTTGTTACAGTGATGTTACGTACTTATGAGCTGCGCTAACGACAAACAACATTTCTCATATGAAGTGCATACAGTTTCGTTCCGGATTGGCCTGTGCAGTCCGCACAGGCTAATCAAGGTAGACACTTTCCGCTTGTATTGGCGTTTTCCTTTAAAGAAAGTTTCTTTTGTACAAAAAAATCAAGTCTAATCGGAAGGTGTTGTCCCAGGTAAGCCTATGCGGACTTCACGGGCTAATCTGTTACGACACTACGCACTAGCATTTAGCCAGGTTTCCCAAAAACCAACTACCCGTAGTATATGTCTGTATTAATGCTGCTAATTCAGCAGCCGCTGAAGACGGTGAATTAATGTTATAAAAGCTTGAATACATGAAATGAAGTCTTGGAATTGTCTAGCAACGTAAATACTAGTCAATACTACAGCAATAGAAATATGATAGGATTCGGGGAGAGAATTGTCATGTCAATGTTAAATCCGAAGTTTTACAGATCTTGCACATAATTATATGTTTACAAAGAAAAGAGATATTAAACATCAACAATAGACTTGAACATCATCTTGACAGTTAGTACAGACAAAGAAACACGAAACGTTCGAATCAATCAGAACGCCTTATCTTTAGCACAGTAAACGTCAACTTCAGGGGTGAAGTTTTTTCTCCATTATGTACAAAAGCAAATTCGAACTAAACATAATTACGACAAATTCTTCACCGACTTGCGCATTTGATATACCGTTACGTTGACCTGTTTTGGCTTCAGAACTAGGATCGAGTAAAACAAGAGAACAATCTTGTCCTGTGATGTTGTCTGTAATCCCGTGAAACTCATGCTCGAACTCGGTACGGCACAACTCCAGCGTGTTATGCCAAAGGATAACACAAGTATCAGGCCAGTGTTGGATAGCTGCACCAGTTTGGTGGAGCACACTTGAATCCTATTCCGTATGAACATAGTAGTGAAAGTTTGAGATTTTTCAAGGTCGACATCTAAATAATGTGTGCGTAAGAAACGTCAGTATTCTGCTTGAATTGATTTCTTATTGAAGAGAATCGAAATATCCAACGTTCGGATGAATGATTCTGTGCAATTCACATGTGGGTATATATTACCAACGCGTTGAGCTCACGTAATATAACTAAATCCTACTAGCGTGTACTTGATATAACCTTTCCTTTAACGGTATAGTACACATACATGCTACTTCCAGATTGAGCGAGTAAACCTTTATTGAATAATGTCAAAGAAAAATGCAAAAAAATGTCAAGTCACACGGCGTTAATTTTAAATATCGTACATTTCTCCGCTTATGCTTGCCTACTATGTTGGGTTCATAGCAGTGTGAAAATTGTCTTTGTCTCTTACTCGCAGAGGATGATTAATTTATGAATTGAATCAAACCACTTTTAAAAGCATTCATTTTATATCACCCTGTTTACTTTGCAAAGAGTTTGTATACATCGTATTGTTTGTGTCACTCAAGTGTGCGTATTGTAATTGTAACGCCCACGTCGTTTATTTAAATATAAGCATTTAGAATCCTGCCCGACGCTTTGATGCACTTGAACAAAAGTGCTTGCACTAATTATGATTTCATTTTCGAAATCAATAGTTACGCATTCGTATAATCCCCTACAGCTGTTGGTTCATTAAGATACGTTACAACATAACGCTGAAATGGAGTTCCAACTTCCAGGCAATAAATGTCTATAAATATGTTCATGCTGTAAAACATGCATCAGAAAATTTACTTGTCTGTACAACACCGAGGCCTTCCAGATTTATCGCATTTTTGGTCCAATCAACTTACTTTACCTAACGATTTTATCTGAGGCATAATAAACGTCAGGTCTTTGTAAGAGCATATTTATGTCCATCTCTTTCTTGCCACATTGCATCTTATTTTATTTTCTCGGATTCTGGTTATTTAGACTTGGCATAATTCTGATTGATTGAAGTTTTCTTTGTGTTGCAGAAGAATTTTTATTATTATTATTATTATTTTTTCCTGCAATGTCACTAGCACTCCCTGTTTGCAACCTCTACTTTACTTAGGTTAAAATGTTACTGATTATGAAATTAATGAACACGAGTAATGTTATATCTTTTAAAACTGGGAATGCACAATGGATCCATATGTAAATTTAAGGCATCATGATTTTTGGCATCGTTTAGCTATGCAACGCTTCTAATCTGTTTCCATATTTTTACAATCAACACTGTACCAACAATCTTGTTTGTTTTGCTTTATTAGTCCCCTACCGGTTTCACCGGAGTGGACTTATGGTTTTGTCTCCGTCCGTCCGTCACACTTTTCTGGATCATGCGATAACTTAAAAAGTTCTTAATATGTTTTCATGAAACTTGAAACATAGATAGATGGCAATATGGACATTATGCACGTCATTTCATTTCGTTCCTACGTCAAAAATTATGGTTGCTATTGCAACAAATAGACTAGAAATACTGCTGAAAATGGTGGTTTACTGGATCCTGCAATAACTTTTAAAGTTCTTAATATTTTTTCATGAAACTTGACACATGGATAGATAGCAATATGGACATTATGCACGTCATTTCATTTTGTTCCTAAATAAAAAAATTTGGTTGCTATGGCAACTAATATTTATAAAAAAATCTGGAATTTCTGACAATGTTGGAGCCGGTAGGGGACTTAAATTGCTTGACAGTAGTCTTGTTGACTCTCATATTATTTATAGCTACTTAATTACTTACACTGCTTTGGGGCGGTTGTGAAGCAATGAAAACGATCACCACAAGCATCGATAGTTCGTTAACCAGGGAAGAACAAACTTGAACATGTGACATATAAGCTGATCATTCATAATTGTAATTTGGAAACTGTTCGTAGATTGACAGTTAAGGTTATTCGGTAAACGAAACAGTGCACAGAGGTCAGCGTCACAATATTAGAAACGTTATTCAATCCTATGATACAGAGTGTGCATCCCGATGATATTTTGATCACTTTAATAATACTGACGATGTAATGAAACACTCAGCACTTATTTACAATGCAAAAAGGGCAGATAGAAAGTCCGACAAAAGTCACATTAAATACATGTGCCCGGTCCCTTCTTTCAAATAATCTCTCTCGATGGTGTATGTGGCGTTCCATTAACCGGAAAAAGCACCTAAGGTCCCAAGTAAATCTTCGGTGCCGTATTTCTTGTCAACCGAGGCATTATCTGAAAACAAGTTGAAACTTGCATTAAATTTAGCGTTATAGAAAAAGGAAAATAAATGAATAATAACCATGCATTAAGTTTTCACAACTCCATGTAGTATTGTAGATGCTCGATACATCAACAAGAGCGCGACGTTCTAGAATGGCACACACACGCGGAGCTCACGCGGATTTATCAATGGTTATTATGAGTGTGGTTTATTTACTGATATAAATCATAGCGAACGTGTCCCGGTAAATAGAGTTCATTTATTAATAGTGTGAGTTGCTATTTGATGAACTGGTTCCGATGAAAAAGGCTAACATGCAATGAATTTACGTGCATACTTTTTTAGTTTGAATACAGTCTAACCAGTCTGTGCTTGGTTGTAGGCTGCTCCTCTACCAACATCATTAGCATGGATGCCGCCGTCTTATAATGTTTCGGCCCTTTTAATTCCATGAACATTCTGATAGCGGTGGGCCCACAGTGATGATCAGTCACTGTGTGTTGGTTGATTGCCTCCAGCTCTTCTCCTCTCGCCTCAGCCACAGCCAGCTTGATGCCCGCTCAGCTGCTTGGCTCAGTCTCTGGATAGCCACTTCTCTCTCCCTGCCAGTAGTTCATACTGCTGTCATCAGCCTGTGCACGGACTGGGAACAGAACCCTCTAACGCCAACTTCCACGGGAAATATCCAAGTACGCCAGCCTTGTTGCTTGCACAGATCCATGAGTTCTGTGTACTTTGCCTTCTTCCGCTCGTAGGCCTCTTCACATCTTGCCTCCCATGGTACTGTCAGCTCTATGGTGAAGAGCTTCTTTCCTGTCTCTGACCACAGTACAATATCTGGTCGAAGGGTCGTCTGAACCACGTTTGGGAAAACAAGCCTTCTACCAAGGTCAACTTCCATCTTCCAGTCTCTCGTGCCATCAGGAATTGATGCTTTTGTTGGTTTATTTGTCTTCATGGCCTCACCAGATTTGACGAAAGCGATGTGCCCATGGCGGGGGTAATTACCACGTTCCTTCTTCCGTTCCTTCTCTAGCCAGTCAGCCAACTCTCTGAGGACCAAATCATGCCTACATCTATATCTTCCCTGTGTCAGTGCTGTAGTAAAAGATGACAGAACATGCTCTAGGGTGCCTACTCTGTCACACAGGCTGCATTTTGGATCTTCTGTGAGTCCCCATCGGCACAAGTTCGCTGGGGATGGAAGTAGGTCATAGATAGACCTGAGAAGAAAGGAAAACCGAAAAGGCTCATACTTCCAGATGTCTCCCCAGGTCAACTTCCCGTCTGCGGTTTCCCACGTGGTACATGCTCCCTGCGCTCCCATTTCTACAGCCCTTGCTTGTCTGGCTCTCCTGACCTCAGACTGAATCATTGCACGCCTCTCTTTCTGGTCTGATCGGCTCCACAGTACCACCTTTCTCGCACCAATTCCATCACGTCCAACAGCAGTCACTCCAACAATGTCTTTGTGCTTGAGCTCGTTCTCTGCCTGGCTCACAGACTCTGTCGCTGACCATTTCCTGCTCGTTCAGGTGTGGATCCCTGCCTCACGGATGAGCTCATCCGGAGAGTCCCTCAAGGTCAACACAAGTCTTGCTTTTGCTGTCTTGAACTCTTCTACCAGCGAAGATAGCAGGAGCTGTAACTTGTTGCTCTTCCCGTAGAGTCCAATACTGGTAAAGCTGGGTGGAACTCCTAGCCACTTCCTGAGGTGTCGACTAGTGCTTCTCTCCAGGGCTTCCACTGTTGTGATGGGTACCTCGTAAAGCACCAACGGCCAGATAAGTCTTGGGAGCAGTGCGTGCTGGTATAGCCAAGCTTTGAACTTGCCGTGTAGTCCGCAGCGGTCTATCTTCTTGAGACCCTCCTCTACCTGTTCCTCTAACTTCTTGACATTGTCGCGATCTTGTAGGCTTGCATCAAACAACTTGCCCAGGCATTTTATTGGCCTCGTCACTATGGAAGGAATCTCTTACGTAGAGTTTGAACCTCTATGTTGCCTGTCCTTTCTTTATGACGAGAGATCTGGATTTTGCTGCTTTGAACTTCATTCTTCCCCATGAATCGACATCCGTCAGGGCTGTCAACATCCATCTAGCTTGGACGTGTGTTGTTGTCGTCAATGTGAGGTCATCCATGAAGCCTCTGCTAGATGGGAGATAGATTCCCGACTCTGTATTTGGTCCACGTGTCTCTCGTTGGGCAGCATTTATCAGCAGGTTCATCCCCATGATGAGAAGCACCACGGAAACTGTGCAGCCAGTAACGATTCCTTTCTTCAACCTCTGCCATCTGGTTAGCTGGTCACCAACAGTAAACCGGAGCCTGATCCCATCCAGGTAACTGGTGATGATTTTCTGTATGTGGCCGTCCACATGGTAGTGTCGGAAGGCTGTATAGATGAGCTGGCGTGGAACGGACCCGTATGCGTTGGCCAAGTCAAGTCAAACTCCAGTGAGATCTTTCCTCCATTTATGCGTTGCCTGTCAGGAAAGATGTAAGTCTTCTTGCAAGGATGGCGAAGAATATTTTCCCCTGGACGTTGAGCAACGAGATCGTTCGGAACTGGTTGACCGTCTTGGAATTGCGTTCCTTTGGTGTAAATATCCCCTCTGCCTCCTTCCAAGCCTCTGGTACATACCCTTTCCTCCATACTACTTCAAGAAGCCTCCATAGACGCCTGAGAAGTAGTGGGCACATCTTGTACACTTTGTACGGGATGGCATTGGGTCCTGGCGCTGAAGCAGCTCTGGTCTTTTTCACAGCTTCTTTCACCTCTCCTAGCATTGGTTCCGTCGCATTCAGCTGTTTTTCATGTTCCTTCGCTGGATCTATTCGGTCACAGTCTCCTAGCACGTCCTCTCGATTGGGGTCAGAATGGGTCACACTTTTAGAGTCTTAGGAGCTCTAAAAGGGGTCCTCATCCTCCTCAAGATTTTGGAAGGCATCCTGTGGGGTCTCCTGGACGGAGAGTTCTTCAGTACTGTGGGTTGAATCCAGACTGGAGTACTCCTGCGTCTCACTAGCCAAGATGGCTATGCGCTGTCCTTGTGACCTCACACGTTGACAACCAGATTTCCCTTGGTGGATGCGT
The DNA here is from genome assembly GCF_020536995.1 of Dreissena polymorpha. Taxonomy (NCBI): domain Eukaryota; kingdom Metazoa; phylum Mollusca; class Bivalvia; order Myida; family Dreissenidae; genus Dreissena; species Dreissena polymorpha. The sequence goes on from NC_068355.1 coordinate 159,721,321, forward strand.
AGACCGCGTTGGTTCTTGCACACGTTTCCGCACTTACAAGTGACCGATTCATCTCTATTCGTAGTCGGTTGGGCCGCTTGTATAAGTCTCACGATTGGAATAACTTCACTGTCAGCTACGAAAAAGATATCAAAACGTCTTCTGTTTGAAACAAATCCATTTCATTAACTACTTCTGCGTGCTTCTTGGGTTGCATATATTATTTGGGGTAACCAGGATTCCCATGCATACGTTGTAAAAAGAAACTGACTCTCACTCCTTGTAACATGCGTGATCCCTACAGGAAAGTATACCCGTGTCCATTCGGTTGAGATCCAGAACGCACTATCCCTCTTTATTGTACATGGACTGACAGTCCTTTGTGACTTTCATCGGACAATATCATACTATCATTTTATCTAGATCTACAGAAAGAAAATAAATTAATTTTATATTGTATGTTACTAAAACTATTCGGCAAGTGTTATACTGTTCGTCTTCACAATATCCTATGCCAAGGCATGCACTATCTATGTCTTTTCTAAAGACACTAATTACTGTTTTTACTCAAGAAACGGACTTGTCTATACAGATTACACATTCGTTATGATTCTGCGACCACCGGAACGTGTGTATAAGTTTGAATTTATTTAACAAACATATTTAGTAAGGTAATGTACGCGTCAACTGTGTTTAATTAATCTACATGTACACTCTTTAACGCATTCTTGAACGCTTAAGCTTTTGGTTTATGATATGACTTGAATTGTTTAATAGAAAGAAACCAAGATATGCTGATATTAATTATTAGAACAGAACGCTGTGTCTTTCATTGTATAGACTTTTGAAAGTTACGACTTGTCCGTGTTTCGCCTTCAAGTTACTTTGCCATGTTTGTTATTTTACTACGATCGCTATTGTTTTTTAGCGCTGTGTATACACATAGAAACACAAGTAGTTAACTGTCGTTCATAGTTTATTCGCATTATAGATATAGAGGATAAAAGGTTACTGCCTGATCTTTTTGTAATATATCAGGCAAGGCTTAGAATATTATAGCGTCGAGGCTTGCCGAGCAGTTATTTTATTCGTGCCGAGCCTGATATATTCCAAATATATCAGGCAGTAACCTGTTTTACTGTTTATCATACATCTACGTCCTCGATTTTAAAGAAATAATGAAAAAAATTGCCGCTAAGTATTAGTAAAAAATGTTTTTTGCTGATTGAGGTCATTTTGTGTTCAAAATATATTACATCTTGTAAACAAATTGTTTTGTTGAATCTGATTCGATTTTACTAAAAATGATTACTTTAAAGTTGATTCCGAGTATTATGATCATCCTCCACACATGATATAAGAACTTCCTGTTGACTATGATATAAAAAAATATCAGGCAACGTTATATCAGGCAGACATCAATGTGGTGGTATGATAAATGCATGTACTATTCATTCACAACGCCAGTATTAAGACGTTAGGACGCAGGCGGTCCCTGTTGAGAAGAGCAATAAGACATATACGCAGTTTACTCGGGGTGAAGATGCAGAGGCAGTTTATATTGGCAAACAGTTCCGGTAATTAACGTTGTTGAATCAATCATGTAGCGTCTGATGAACATGGTGTGCCGTTAGTAATTGCATCAAACCAATCAATTGCGAAGGACACACGCATCCTCTTATCACATTGTTTCTACGTTAATAAATGTTTTAATAACGTCTTTCCGCTGGAAATCATGACCAGAAATCATTCATACTTTCTGTATGTGGCGATAGCCAATTAAAATGTATGAGTAGAAGTTTGTATTACCACGCATGGAATGAAGCGTCGTCTGATCGATTCTCAAGATAATGTGTCCCACATGTCCCACATGTCCCACATCTCCGTCATCGGAGATGGCGGCGTAAAGAAGAATGTGCCTAATCAGGTCAATGCTCCGCAAAACAGATTTCGTGTTGAATTAGGACTTCCCAGCGGCAATATTCGTAATATAAGGCTTAGTTATATTTGGTTCCCTGTTTGCAATCAACAGTTATTGTCCGTTAAAGAGCTTGATAGGGGTTACATTAGAGTCAATCTGCAAAAGGTTGACAAATTTCTTTAAATTGTTTGTGGAGCGAACTTTAAGTTATGCACTTGAAACTTCAAGTATGTCATTACAATGAAATGTAGAGGTTCATCACACATCCACAAATTCCTTTTGCGACAAAACTTTTGTTGTTTATAGTTTACTGTGACGTTTCTTTCATGTTTTAAGTACCCTTGCATGTTTATCGATAATAAGGAACGGAACCAATAATTACCAAGAACAAATATGCATTGGCAATAATGTGATCGCTAGTGCTGAGCACGTGCATCTTACAATACAGCCGTATGTGCCCCTCAACACGTGCATCTTACAATACAGCCGTATGTGCCCCTCAACACGTGCATCTTACAATACAGCCGTATGTGCCCCTCAACACGTGCATCTTACAATACAGCCGTATGTGCCCCTCAACACGTGCATCTTAATACAGCCGTATGTGCCCCTCAACACGTGCATCTTACAATACAGCCGTATGTGCCCCTCAACACGCGAGCGATTAACTCTGCAAGTTAAATAAAGTAAGTAATTGACATTTGCAAGCTATGTTGAATGACAAAAATGTAACCGGTAAAACGACGAAATGCTGAAACCAAATGGCAAATAATTCATGTACAGTTAATGACGGGACTGGCTATTCTACATGCTGCCTGATGGTCAATCAGGAATTCTTTCGTTTATCAATGTGGCCACTTTGACACTATTACCTAAAGGCTACGACTGTCATACCTCTCGATGTATTTTTATGTTTCGGCTTAAAAACAACGATTCTGTGTTCTGCTGCGTGGAAATTGAAACATAAGGGCGTGTGTCCGATGTGATTATTTATCATGCTTAAGAACGATGATTTATTAGCTGATAAGAAAACACAATTATTTCGATTGTATTATTTCGATTGTAACGTGATACTAAAAAAAAGATTTCTAAGAATACGCATATGTTATCTGAACGAAAAGTATTTCAATAACGAGAGCGGGTGATCGTAGCGTTAACTCTGTACTCTAACTCTGTAACGATCCGAATTTGATTAAAGTGCATATGCACTTTTTGCATATGCACTTTTCCTTTAGAGTCAGATCTTTCCACTCCGTAGATTTCATCGGGCGTCCATTATCCTAATCTCATAACACTTCATATCATTCAATCATTTTTATTAGAATGTTCCTTATATGATGATATTAGGAAATTGTATATAAATAAATATTATTGGAAAAGACCAAACATGTTAAAATTTATGGAATTAATGCAATCAGATAATAAAAAATTAAGTACCAACATGAACTTAGCTATGTATGTACATAAAGCATTTAATCAAAGAAACCTTTATAAATATTATTATGATTAAGTGTATATAATTCATTACTCAAACTTGCCTTCTCGCTCTCTTGTTGATTCGTCTTTGTTGTTTTTGATGTTATCGTTAAAGCATGTTAGCTTGTTAAGTTGATTCTAAATGCTGTATTCCAACAACATTTATCCTAGACCTTTTCATGTATTGATACTATTTTAACAACCTATGTAATGTAATACTGATCACATGTCATGCTTTTATATATGGTACTAAGTTTTGATCGTGTGTATTCATGGACTATATGTCTATTGTATATATTGAATATATTAAACTAAACCTTCATATGCAGCATCCCTTTCGGGTTGACATATTTATATGCTATGACTATTATTGCAGGTAGTTTTTATCCTTGGATCACATTACATTCCCAATGAATTTTACATTTCTGTATCATATCACAGGAACAAAGGATCCGTATTTGATTAAACTGTATAAGCATACATGATCAACCGTCTCTGTTTCACAACAAGGATAGTAGTACAGCACGAACTATGCCATGTGGTTCTGTACTCTACGTTTACCAGTAAATATACGTGTCGAGGTTTCGACGTGAAAGTGTAGCATCTGTCATATTTTTTTTTTATCAGATACGTCCTTTATATGCAATTAAAAAAAAACATATAATAAAAATAATAAAAATAATCAATTATGATAATGATTTCATTTTCGAAATCAATAGTTGCGCAAACTTTTAATTTCTCTACAGCTGTTGCCATAGAATGGTAAAGATGCATTAAATATACACAATATGCCATCGAGTCTGTGCATAAAATACCAAACAACGCTATGTGCAAATAATATATGTAAGAAGATATTAATGCATTACGCTACCTAGATGATGTAAAACATACATCTGAAATGAAACATATATTAATGGCATTTTATCCTGTACAACATCGAGCCTTTTAACCTCAAGTACTCGAGAACAATAAACAGTTCCGTGCAATCTTATGTTTTCTTCTTTTATCGCATTTTTAGGTTCAACCCACTTACACCTTTCACCTTACGATTTCCTCTGAGGAATAATAAACGTCAGACCTTTGTACCAAAGCAAATTACTTCAACGCTTTATTGCGACGGTGCATCTTATTTCGTGTTCTTGGTTTTCGTTCAATATGACTTCGCATACTTCTGATTGATTAAGGTTATCTTTGTGTTGCACAGGAATAAATTGCTTCTGGAATGTCACTTCACTCCCTGTTTGCAATCAATATTGTTTAGCTAGCTTAACATATTAAAGATGGTGAAACGTAATAACACATTAAGTATATTTCTTGCACAGCATGTTAATTGCAGACAATTGCAAAGTATTTTAGGCATCGGTTAGCTGTGCAACGCTTCTGTGATAGTATTCCAATCATCTATGACAAATAATAATATAATAATGATAATAATAATATAATTGAACATCAAAAACTACAAGGCATCTCCGTTGACTCTTATGAATAATTCAAATATAATATATGGCATCTAAAAGGAAGATAACGTATGCCTTTCATGCTTCGTCTGATCAACATTTATTTTGATCATCTCTCTAGGACAAGCGGGTTCAATGTATTGTCGCGGGTTCAATGTATTGGCGCGGGTTCAATGTATTTGCGCGGGTTCAATGTATTGGCGCAAAGTGTCTTACCAGATAAGCCTGGCTTATTAGGGACAACAATTTCCTTCTTAACTGGATTTTCGCTAAAAACAGACTGACTTTAATCAATACGTCAGCGAAGTAGAAGAGTAACATGTGCATGATATATCTACAATCTGGAACAAGGTGTTGCAAAAGCGTTTTTATAAGTATAATCGATGTCAGTATTTCGCTGTATTTCTAATATATGCACAGAAATGACTCTATGTCGACTTGTAAACAATGATCGGCCGAAAGAACAATCTTGTTTATTTTGCTTTATTGACTCCTCTGGTTCACTGACACATGTACCGTGTATAGCTTCTCAATAACTTATATATAGTGGAAAGGTTGTAAATCAGTTAAAATGATAAACCCTTCGAGAGGTTTTTCCGCGAGGAGCAAACACTTAAACATGTATATTTTTAAGTGTAGTTTGCTGATCATTTTTAATGAAGTTTTAAAACTTTCCGTAGATTGATATAGTGTAAGTTATTCTGCAAACGAAACAGTTCAACATGGTCTTTTAATTGTCATTAAACATTAAGATTCTGCCATTTGCGTTAAATTACGCGCAATGGAAACCAATGATGATTATTTATCATACTTATCTTGCATTCAGTTTATACAACCTCATGTATTATTGTAAATGCGCAGAACAGTACTCAGAGCGCGACGTTCTAGAATGTCACAGAACTGGTCACAGTCGCGTGCGAGATCACGAGGACGTGTTGATGATCATTATACGTGCGGTTTGTAAACTTTTAATTAAAATAAATTATTATTAACGTGGCCATGTAAATTACATTGAGGCAGAGCGCGAATTGCAATTTGTTGAACTTGCGCCGCTTTCAATAGCTAACAGGAAATGATTTTACGTGCAGCCTTAAGATAAGCCGTTTGTAAGTAAAAAAATTGATTAAGATGACGGTCATCAACAATTAATTCATCTTAAAACATTCCCTTTTAACAAATCCGTCATAAAAACTAATTCTGTATGCTTCTTGATGTAGGGTTTAAAGGGGCCTTTTCACAGATTTTGGCATTTTTTTAACTTATTCATTAAATGCTTTATATTGATAAATGTAAACATTGGATCGTAAAAGCTCAAGTAAAAAATCAAGAAAAAAAATTAAAAAAGGAAAAGAACATTGCCCGGAGCAGGTTTCGAACCAGTGACCCCTGGAGTCCTGCCAGAGTCCTGAAGTAAAAACGCTATAGCCTACTGAGCTATTCCGCCGAGTACACATTCTTGACGTATTTTATACCTTATATAAGCAATCTTCGTAGTTTCACAAAATTTAACGACAAAAACAGAACTCTCCAAATTATTCAATCGTTTCGCGTTGCAACGCTTTATAATTTTTAGGTTTTAAAATCGTCAAAAAATGCATATAATGGCTATATTAGAGCATGGTTAATGTTCAGTATTACTGTTTCCTCACAAATATCATAACTAAAACGAAAACTTACGAATCTGAAACAACTTTTTTCAATTTTGTCAATTTACCAAAGCGTGAAAAGATCCCTTTAATGAATTGGGGTAACCGGGAATCGCACACGTTCTTGAAAGAAACATCATTCACACTTTTTGTCAAATAACCATAACCTCTCTTGGTATGTATTGTCCAACCCGTTTTAAACCTGTTTTCAATCTTCTCTTAAGACACTAAATGATTGTGTACACATGAAACGGGGATGAGTGTGTCCTTAAAGCAAAGGTGTGTATACGTTAGTATTTTATTTTACAAACATGTTTAGAAAGATAAGACATGTGTGAACCGTATGCTTTAAGCCTACTCTGTTTAAACGCACTATTTAGCGAGTCGGCCTTTTGTTTATGAATAGGTTTTAATTGTTAACTTGATGGGAACGAAGATGTTATGACGTTAGTTATTGGAACAGATTGTTTTCCGTCATTGTATACATTACAACAGGGCAATGATTTTTTTAAGTTACTTATCCGCGGTTCGCCCCCAAGTAACCCTGCAACGTTTGTTATTTTACTACGAAGGCTATAGTTTGCTAGCGCTGTGTGTACAAATAGAAACACTCATAGCTCATTAAAATGTATGAGTCGAAGTTTGCATTACCACGCATGGAATGAAGCGTCGTCAGATCGATTCTCAAGATGTCCCACATGTCACATGTCCTTGGAGATTGCGGCGTTATAAAGCTTGCGCCTAATCAGATCTATGTACCACAAAACATATATCGTGTTGAACTATGACTTTCCTGTGGCAACTTTCGTAATATTAGGGCCTGTTATATTTGGTTGCCTGTTTTAAATATTTAGTCCGCAAAACAGCTTGACAGGGAGTACATGGGAGTCACTTTGTCGGAAGGTTGACCATTCTGCTTAAAAAGTTTGTTGAGCGAACTATAAGTTATGCACTTGAAACTTCAAATATGTCATTACAATGAAATGTTGTTGATCACAAGATCCGTCCACACATTCCTTTTGCGACAAAGCTGTTGTGGTTTATTGTTTTACTGTGACGTTTTCTTTCATGTTTTTAAGTAGCCTTGCATGTTAATCGATAATAAGGAACATGATGAATAATCGCTGAGAATGACGTGATAGCAAGTTCTCGTTTCGTTTCGTTTATTTCAAAATGCACATTCTGAGCACGTGCATCTTACAATACAGCCGTTTGTGTCCCTCCGATGTCAGTGCATTTCCACGCGCTTGTATTAACTCGCGAGCCTCTTCAATATAAATAATGTAAGGAATTGGCAATGGCAGGCTTTGTTGAAAGTCAAATAATGCAGCCGGTATTACGAGGAAATGCAGAAACGAAATGGCTAATGAGCCAAGTACGGTTTACCGGTATGTAGAGATTAGCTATAATACATGCTGCCTGATGGTGAATCAGGATTGTTATTAGTTCCTTTTGATTATCAATGTGGACACGTTGACACTATACCAAAAAGGCTAAGAATAACATAACTTTCGATTTGTTGTTATGTTTCGGCTTAAAAACAACGATTCTGTGTTCTGATGTGTGCAAATTAAAGCATTAGGGTTTGTGTCCGAGTTGATTAATAATCACGCATAAGAACGACAAGGTTTATTTATTGGCCGATAAGAAAACACAATTATTTTGATTGAAACGTGATAATAAGATTGCGATTTTCTAATAACAAAACGTATGTTCTCTGAATAAAAAGTGTTTCCATAAGGATAGCGGGTAATCGTACCGATCACTCTGTATACATCCCACATTGAAGATCGACGGCAAGGTGCAGAGCATCCACGCGGAGTCCCCTGGGGGGGGGGATCGTTAAAGTGGCGGCGGAAGTGGGTGCCTCCCTTGTCGTCGTCGGCACGCGCGGCATGGGTAAGCTGAGACGCACGTTCATGGGGAGCGTCAGCGACTACGTTTTGCACCACTCGCCGGTTCCGGTGCTCGTCTGCCGAAACAATGAAGACGAGAAAAAGTAACCAGGTTGTATGGTGGATGTGCTAATGGTTAATGTGCGTACACAATACATGAGTCGGATCTTTTAGGGAACTGTATACAAGCGAATTTCACATCAAATACGTGAGTGGGATCTTGAAGGCAATTAGGACACTGTAAACTAGTGACTTTTATACTGCATGGGTGTAATCTTTACGCAAACTATAAAACGGATCAAAAGTGAATGTATTTGGAAATAAAGCAAGAAAATGGGAAAGTTGATATTTAATTAACTTCTAAAAATCTGCAGTTGCAGTTAAGGGGATTGAAAACCCTACACTGTGAACAATCGAATACATCCCATGATCGTGTCTATGTTTATGTAGTAGATTATGGCTTAACATTTACAAAAACATTGTGTTCAAAGCCGCCAAACTATATCTTTCATTAAATTTAACAAATGCTAAAAACAAAAATAAAATAAAAATCCAAGAGTAAAACTGTAATTGGAGGTTTGATCTAGCTTTAAATGTGTACAATTATTTCGAGTGTTGTTGTCTCCAATAGACCACCCGCTGTGATACACGTGAATATGAGTCGCACTCGGGGAAAAAAGTTTATGCAAGTGCATTAAGTGTCGTCCCAGACCAGCAATTGAAATAGCACCTGCTAATAAGGATAAACACTTTCCGCTTTTATGGATTTTTTCATTGAAAGGAACTCTTTCTAAACGAAAACCGGTCTAGGCGGAAAGAGTGTTCCCATATTTTCTAGTGTTGACTGTACATGCTAATTTGAAACAATTCTTGAAATAAAGTTGTGGATATTAAAACTTTAAAGGTAAATGATGTTTTTGAAAGCCACATACGTTTCATTTATCGCTCGAGTCAATCGATTTGGAAAACTTGACGTATACGTAACTTTATCTAATACTAAAACTTGATATTAAATGTTAATGAGACAATTTGTCACCACATCTAATATTGATAACGAAAATAAGACGCACAGTTTATTGATGATAAATCGATCATGTTAGCTTTCATGAAACAAAATGTTTGCACTTGTATAGCTAATACCATAAATTATATTTGTTCAGTGTGCTTTTATTTGAAATATTGCTCTTTGACCGACACTTTGATCGATGCGCAACACAAAAAGCGTATTTACATCAACTTGCTTTCATGTACTCGCGTAAACAATGTACGTGTATATTATCTATACATACACGAACACTTTATAGCGTTGTTTGGAATTCAGTTACAGAACTTGCCTATACTTCGTGATAAAATAATGTCGTAGTCTGGTTACCGGATCCAGAAATTGCAATTATGACTGGCAACCCGACCACGCAGAATGACAACACACACGTTTTCATTCTTGAGTATCTAAAGTTATGTTGACACGTTTTCAACATTTCGGAAAGTGTAAGTTCTATTATTCAACTTAATGCGAACAATAGACTTTAAAAGAAAATATACGCTAGATTACCTTATCCATAGTGTCAAAATAGACATTTACGAATAGATTACATGTAAAGTAAAGCACTACAAGGGTATCTGTATTGAATTGCTACTTGTGTTGTTGTTGTTTTTAAAATTAAAAAACACGTCTCATACAGTGATTGTTCATACACACGAATATAACTCTTAGTCAAACATGTGTATCTGATGTTTACTTTGAAGGGACCGTCAACCAGATTGACGAAAAAAGAAAAGTTTTAAAATACCGTTTTTTTACAATTATTAGTTTATATTGATTAATGTATCACGACTGGTATATTACATTACTTGAAAAAAGTTCATATTTTCAGTGTAATCGGTAATAAAATTTCGCGATGTAAAATCGAAAGTACATCGCGAAAATAGGTGACATAACGATATTCACACTATAAATAACGCAAGTAGATTGATAATTATATATATATATAATATATATAATTCACTACGCATGCACAATTTGCATTCCTGTGTTTACCACGTGACGACGATGATCAATCTACTTGCGTTATTTATAGTTAACTGGTAGTTAACTGGTACACATACCCAGTAAAATTTTATTACCGAATATACTGAAAATATGAACACTTAACAACTTGTTCAATTAACGTAATAAACCAGTCGTGATATGTAAATCAATATAAACTAAAAATTGTAAAAAATACGGTATTTTAGAACTTTTCCTTTTTTCGTCAATCTGGTTGACGGTCCCTTTAAAATACAAACATACATTCTTTCAGCGTTGATGTTTCAAATGTTCAAGTGTTTTGTCAGATTTACCCAAAACTATGAAGCCAGTGTTTTAATTTTAGTGCTATTAAATAATATACAAGTATGCAAATGATGTTTTTATCATAGAACATTGAATAGTGTAAACTTGTTAAAAATGGGAAAACAAAAGCATTTAAATTATATGGCAGTGAAAAACAATGCTAATTTATCAGCGAGGTTTATGAGCGAGGTTGTATTTACACAAGTAGAGGCATTGTCACGTACACCATAATGTAGTCAAATGTTCCACTATTGTCCAATTAACGTGATTGTTTGCAAAAATAATTCATTAAAGCTAAGTCATGCATACAAGTAGTACCGGGTATATTATTTGAAATATAACTAGTTTAAAGGGGCCTTTTTCACAGATTGTGGCATGTTTCGAAGGTTGTCATTAAATGCTTTATATTGATAAATGTAAACATTGGATCTAAAAAGCTCCAGTAAAAATTAAAGAATAAAATTTAAAAAAAAAGAAAAAAAGTAACCCTCAGCAGGGCTCGAACCACTGACCCCTGGAGTCCTGGAGTAAAAACGACTTAGACCTCACGGCCATTCTTCCTGCTACAATATCAAATGTATTTTATACTTTGTATAAGCAATCCTCGTAGTTTCACAAAATATAACGACAACAACAGAACTCTCCAAATTATTAATTCGTTTTGCGTTGCAACGTTTTTATAATTTTCAGGTTTTTAAATCGTCAAAAGATGCATATAATGGCTATTTTAGAGCATGATAAATGTTCAGTATTACTATTTCCTCACAAATATCATAACTAAAACGAAAATTTGCGAATCTGAAACAACTTTTTTCAATTTTGTCAATTTACCCTAACGTGAAAAGGCCCCTTTAAATGATCTAAACGAAAATATTTTGTTAGATTTATATACCCGATTGTAATCCTCTCGGTATTGATTTTGGAAAATGGTCCGTTTCTATGCCAAAAACGAAATCAACGAAATAAAAACAACTCTCTTCATGTTATACAAAATGAATCCATGTACGCACAGAAGCTGTACTCAAACCCCGCTGGTCTTTCCGGCTGTTTACAAACGTAATTAGTTGAAGTCCATGACAATATCTCTGTCGAGATTTATGTCGGCTGTCAACAGTGCCTGAAACGCCGTATTTTAAAGTCATTTCTGCCGCTTATATGGGAGATATTGTTGTACTAATTTTGAGAAAATATGTCCTTTGAGATGCCCTTTAAAACATGATAAATGTTCAGTATTACTATTTCCTCACAAATATCATAACTAAAACGAAAATTTGCGAATCTGAAACAACTTTTTTCAATTTTGTCAATTTACCCTAACGTGAAAAGGCCCCTTTAAATGATCTAAACGAAAATATTTTGTTAGATTTATATACCCGATTGTAATCCTCTCGGTATTGATTTTGGAAAATGGTCCGTTTCTATGCCAAAAACGAAATCAACGAAATAAAAACAACTCTCTTCATGTTATACAAAATGAATCCATGTACGCACAGAAGCTGTACTCAAACCCCGCTGGTCTTTCCGGCTGTTTACAAACGTAATTAGTTGAAGTCCATGACAATATCTCTGTCGAGATTTATGTCGGCTGTCTACAGTGCCTGAAACGCCGTATTTTAAAGTCATTTCTGCCGCTTATATGGGAGATATTGTTGTACTAATTTTGAGAAAATATGTCCTTTGAGATGCCCTTTAAAACGGGAAGATGGGTTTTCAGATCCGACAGTTGCACGTGAAACACATTATGAAAGAAATGCCATGTGCGGAGTGATATATAGATGAGATTGGCAAATACATGTATGCAAGAGTAGTTTTGTTGGTTATAACACTAAACGGACGATGCTGTTTTAGACGTGAGAATGTGGTGGAAGTGAAAGTGTAAACACACATGGAACATTATCCATATTTATATAATTGGCTGCAGTAGTTTATTTTGAAGTTGATTCGATCTTTTTAAGGTGGAAGAGAACTCTGTAAAAAAAACTGCAAATACTAGTTTTTCCGATTACTTTATCTTATTTTACATTATGTAATAACTCTGAACTCGTTGGTGGGTAACTCACAACTTGTAATGTAACGGGTTATAATGGGTATATTATTTTATTATTTTGAGTTTATTTTATGAAAAGATAATAGGTATATTTCAGTAATATGTAACGAACAGAAAAATATAAGAATCGTGACTCGCAAAATGCATATAAACAATTAGTAGGTACATTAAGCAGGAAGAAGCGACGTTCCGATAGGTATATTTCAGTAATATGTAACGAACAGAAAATTATAAGAATCGTGACTCGCAAAATGCATATAAACAATTAGTAGGTACATTAAGCGGGAAGAAGCGACAGTCCGATGCGTTTTCCAGGTGTGAATACAAATTGTAGATGTCATATTGAATGGAGACCCGCGAGTACAGAGGCGTAAAAGTCCGGTATGCACGCGTTTGACGCCCATTACTTGATGACAGGCGTGGGTCACGAATTAGGCGAGTACGTAACGAAATTGGTATAAAAGCGGAGTTATTTTAACGGATAGGAGCTAGTTTGACAATCGAGTAGAGTAGTCACGCTTTCTTGACGTGGCGGCCAATAGGCCGCCGCGCTGTACAATTGTACTTCATGAAAATTAGAAGCGTTGTGTTAGAAATTATTTAACAGAAATAAACCTCGATGAAAACACAAATGAACTTTGGTTGTTACTGTGTATTATCAAGGAACAATGTGTAATTACGCTACAAACTGACTTTATTCATATATTCACACAGATATAAACCTCAATACAAATAACTCATGACTGCATGCTTTAACAAGACAATACGAGTTGTGTCCCTTACATGACAATACATGACACATTATACCAATACAGTGCACGCATCTTCAATAAAATTGCGAACAATTGTCCGTTTTTTCCGGTTTGTTGCACGAATTTCATTTTGTCATTTGCAGTTGTTATGTTATATTTGAAATTAGTCGTCGTTTTATATGTACAAACGTACATTTTACACAACTGTACTTACCGCATGAAAATAAGGAGACGGCTAATATAATTGATATAAATCCGTTACATTTTTAAAATGTCAATCTTAGTTTCAAGCTTTTTATTTATCATGTAATGAAAAAACACATGTTTACAACTGCTTTGGTAAGGGTTTGGAACATGACACTGCTGTGGACTATCTATCCACTCGCTTATAACAAAACACACGAGAGAAAATGTATCTGGGATTGATAGTCCCCGATCAGTGCGATATAAGTAGCCCGCTTGCACTCTGCGTTGAATGAAGCCACGGCGCATTGGCGTATTTCCCATACAGTTTTAATACCCATTTATACTCATTGGCAAGCATTTAATTATTTTTTTTTGCTCATATAAAATGTAATGGACCAACTGATTCCTAGATTCATATCAACCATTATCCCCACAAAACCATGCGTTGTCGGCAGGATTCGAACCTGCGCGGGAAGATCCCAATAGATTTCTAGTCTATCGCCTTAACCACTCGGCCACGACAACTGTGTAAATAGTGTCACTCGACGAGGATATCTTCCAGACATGTAAATTATTTCTTCCGCATCTAATTGTCCTTGTTAACAAACATTAACATATATCATTATGGCTTATGTGGTTTCTTAGTGTACCTCAACGATTAGTTGGCCCCTTTTACACATAACGAAGTTACAGATCGTTCACATATATAATCATTATATGTGGATTTGACCGTAAGTCTGCCATCCAACTCCCAAATCCAATTTGGCAAAATCCGAACGTGTACGTGTGTCTGTTCACAGGCACTCGGAATTAGCTACTACCCCCCCCCCCCCCCCCAGCTGCTACCCACCCCCTCCCAAACGCTCAAAATTGTCCTTTAGTAATACAAAAAATAATATATAAGTAAAAAAAAAATTTTTTCGACGAACTTTGTTTGTTATGTTATTTTTTATTACTAATAGACAATTTTGAGAGTTTGGGGCGGGAAGCAGCTGGGGGGGGGGGGGTTAGTAGCTAATGCTGAGTGCCTGTGTGTCTGTTTGGACTAATGAGGGTCTGATCGAGACGCTTCTGCAACCATCGAAGCCTGATAAGAACGTCGCAGCGGGGTTGGGTTGTGTTCCCCGATTTCGGCAGCATATGGAACGTTCCAGAACCCATTGGAAAGCATTCTGACAAGAGATTACACGTGTATTATCTATCCCGAGCAAATTCTGCAACATGCGCGATGACAGTAGAAGGCTCAAAGGTGTCTAGTGTAAAAGTTGTGTATAAACTTTATTCACTAGATTGTCGATTGTCATCTTCCTACCGAATCCCGCCGAGACATAAGCGAAGTGTTACAGGACTTCTATCCCGCAACCATCAATTTTAAAGCGGTGGTGTAGTGGATGAGGTGTCCGTCCGCCTAGCGAGTTCGGGGTTCACTCCCTACTCGGGGAGCGTTCTCATTATCTCCTCCATAGACACCAAGTACTGGTTCTTCCCAGAAACACTCGATAATGTCCCTCTGCCTATAATGCTCTAAGGGCGCTTGGCAGTATATATAGATAGATTGCATTCGGCGTCCAAATTTTGAACCATAAAAAATGGATTCTCCCGCGTTTGCTTTTTACGTTTTCATATACAATCATATAAGAATTAATCGGAAAATTAAAATGTGTGTGTGGGGGGGGGATCCGAGGAGGGGGTAAGGACAATTATAAGTCTTTAGGCTTTATGTGTGTAAGTATTGTTTAACATTTAATGTAAATTGTTATGGGCGAAAAGTGCTGCAATATTGGATCTATCTCAGCATCAAGTACCGATGAGCAATGCCCCAGATAATTATTTGGGAAATAGGGTTTTCACCCATCGATTTAAAAAAATAGGGTGATTTCATTCTTGAAATAGGGTGAAATCATTTTTAAAAATGCATACCTTATTGCTGCTTTACTTTTGTTGAATCTGCACACTTGTATTGAATCAATAAAACTTTACACTATCATAATAAACTTTAATAAACTGAAGTTTCATAACATCTTTAATTGTTGAAAATGTCCTAAATATAAACTTTAAACTTGAAAAAAAATCGATAACACAAATTATTCTGCACTTTTTGGCTCTTGCTTTCTTGGTTAGAAAAAGTTTGCAATCGACTGATATTTTGGCGCAACACTCGCGGACGTCTTTCAACCTCTCTTAAACATTTTGATTTCGCATCCTTATAGAAACTGAAAGTACAGACGCTTTACATATACATGCACAATGAGCGACGAATTATGTAAGATTGAAAATGCATGTATGTCTTCGTCAATTATTTGGTCATAATTTTGACTGCCCCGTTATCCGTGCGCTTGCTGAATGAAAGCGTCGCCGTGTTATGATAATTATTCCAAAGTTAAGAGAAAATTCCGAAATCGAGCAAAGCATTTTCGATCGAAGCTTTTGCATCGTACGCATCAAATTTGACGAATTTGCGTAAAAGTCAAATTGATTGCGTTTTCAATACGCATGATATTGTTTATCATTGCGTTTTAAAATATTTTAATAGGGTGAAAGACGCAGATAAGCAGCTTATCTGGGGCACTGGATGAGGCCACCATTCTTCATGTACACAAACAGGTTAATAACACAACGAATGCTGGTAGCCCGAGTCTCTGCAAACACCGCATTAGTTTTCCATGTGGCCAAGTCTCTTATTTATGCAGCCTTAGCTTGGGTAAGCTAATACTGAATAGGCCCCAGACTATGTATTACTCAAAATTATGCAGTACCAGCAAAACATTGATAAATATGCTAATGTGAAGAATATTTTATTCCACAAACATTATGACACACAAATACAACCCCAAAAAGCGTGTGAGCACGTTATTCATGTACTGTACATGCCAGAATTCAGACAGACATCATATGTACATGAAAGTAAAT
The DNA here is from genome assembly GCF_020536995.1 of Dreissena polymorpha. Classification (NCBI taxonomy): domain Eukaryota; kingdom Metazoa; phylum Mollusca; class Bivalvia; order Myida; family Dreissenidae; genus Dreissena; species Dreissena polymorpha. The sequence continues at coordinate 159,737,922 of NC_068355.1, forward strand.
GTTCTGCTGATCACAACAGAAGTAGAATATTAGATGTATCACTGTAATGGACTCTTTCCACCAACTGACTCATAATTAACATTTTCTCAATGAATCATGTACATAACACAAGTATTTATAAACCACACGCTCAACAAGTGAATGCCGAGAAATGCATGTCAATCTTATCATCATAAACATTGATATAAATAATCTGTATTTATTACCATTATGATAAAAAGGGACAACAGATATGCAACTTTCAGACTTAATTGTTCATGTTCATGAATGGATTGTTTCACAAATACATGTATATATTTCATGGTCATCAATCGTAACTGTCAGCCTTGTGTTTTCATATGGGCCTCGTTCTGCGAAAGCTGGGCTTAATGCATGTACATAAAGTGTTGTCCAAGATTAGCCTGTGCAGTTCCCACAGGATACTGACATCACTCTCTGCCTTTAGGGCATGTTCTTTTAGCAATATATATATATAAATGAAATATCAAATAAAATCGGCAAGTGTCTTCCCTGATATGGGCAAGTGTCCTCCTTGATATGGGCAAGTGTCCTCCTTGATATGCTTGAGCACATGTTGAAGGCTAATCTGGGACAACACTTTACGCACATGCATTCAGACCATTCACAACCCAGCTCATATACACCATGTAATTCCACATCTGCCAGGCATCATCTGACTTCATATTTCACTGCTAGCGTGTCTATATCTGTCGCACTGTGTTCACCGATTTCCCGCAGATGGATAAAGATGGTCTTCAAAACTGTAAAGAAAAAAATTACGATGTCTGACCATAAGAATTAATTTTCTTCACGTGAGTGTTTGTGAGTGAATTACATGTATTTTATAATATAGTAAAGTTATGCATTCATCATTGGTAAACATTTCTTTGAAGTCTTGTATTGCATAGGTTTTATAAATGGCCAAATGTGTGATGCTACCATGTTGTTCTGGGCTGGATATTAACATGACATAAATAGGCTATGAGTATGGTTTAATAACTTGTCTTTGCTGAACATGAAAATATCATAACTATGCAATGTGTGGGGGTCCATTACTTTTGTTTGTGGACATGAACATGACATAACTAGGATATGTGTGAGGCTACCATGCTTGTCTTCAATCAACACAGACATGATATATCTATGATATCTATGCAATTGTGTGACCCTACCTTGTGTGTCTTTGCCTGACATAAACATGACAATCATGGAGAATCTGTTGACATCAGCGAGGTGTTTCAGGCACAGGTAGCAGTCCACGTGATCCCTGCAATGGTTAAAAACACACAATACTGCAAACATCTAAATAAGATGTCTGCCCAATTAAGCCCTCGTCAAAATTTATAGTTTTGCAAAGAAGACCTCATTGAAAAGGATATTTCTGCCAACCAAACCCCCATACAAATCAATAATTAAGCCAAGCAAGCCCTCATCATAATAAATAGTTTTACAAAGCAGCCTTCATCCAAATTAATAGGATGGCAAATCAATCACTCAGCAAAACTAGCAGTTTGTAGCAAACCCCAATTGTTTAATGATTTCTTTGCAGCAATCACATATGTTTCAAGCCCACATATATACACCGGCAATCTGAGGAAATCTTGTTCCAAATGTACCACTGCTGGGCTATCAGGCTTGTGGTTATTTTGACAACAGGACTAGTTGAAGTATTCAACATACATGACTATGCAAGCTATATTGAAAATAAAGCAATGTTCAAAATAAGTAGAAACATGATGTTGTGTTTTATCAACACAGATGCATCTGATTGGTTTAAGCCAGTCCTTTAAATTGTCAAATTTATGTCACATTCAAAGTAAAATTACATGATATGGGTGGATCAAATGGGCAACAACAGTTACTGTAAGTTCATGTATTCTGGTACTAGACGAAGCAAATAAAGTTCTTGACATCGTATGAGCTGACATTAAGTTCAATCGCTTCATTATTCTGCAATAATTGATACAGGGGAATACAATATTAGTTTAAACCTATTTATTTTAGTTGGATTGCATTGAAAGCCTCAGGCTTATAGAAACACTCTCGAGTCAGTTTCCTGGGCCTATAACCTGTACTTGATGTCTTTGGACAAGATCTAGAGAACGCTCCCCGAGTGGGGATCAAACCCGTGACCTCCCGATCGCTAGACAGACACTTTATCCATTACACCACGGCGACCTCTAAATAAATTATTAAAGAGGCTAAATAAATTTTATGAATAGTTTTGGTTACATTAAGGGATGGTTTTTAGATTTTTAAGATTTGTTGAATTTTTTCACCATGCAGCTATTGTTCTGCATATTACAAATGTTTTCCCAGTACCTGATATAGCACCCTTGCAGTACATTCAGAATGGTGACCAGTACATCTGCATCCAGGAACTGACCAAACAGAGTCCTATAGTCAGCTGGAGGTATTCTCTGAAACATGGACAATAGTGCAGAATTACATTCCAGGCAATAGCTTATTCATGTATAAATAAAGAATTGGAAACAACAAGAAATATTATTTTTACACAGAAAAAAGAACAAGAGCTTGGCCACAACTTTAACTGATACCCGAGCGCAGCTTTACCATCTATGTTCAATGGAACATAACTCAGTTATTACAGTGGAAGAAAAAAGCGTTTAGCACATATACACTTCAATGTGACAAATTTGAAGATTCAGTTTAACTGCTTGTGAAATGTGGTGGTAGGTAGCTTAAAATACAATACTTTCTTTAGAAAAAGCAACCAACCCACAATCAGCCTCAATATACCATCTCTTTGCATGAGTAAAATTTAATGATGTCTTAAGGTTCTAGGGTGTTAATGAGTTAGTATGAGCTTGATTTTTGTTGTAGTAAGGTGATACAGCACAAACTATGTCTGTAACCACTGCTTATGTTTCAAAACTATGTCGTAGACATGCTTCTTGGGTTGTCATTCACCAAAACACCTCATATAACTAATTGTATTTAGAAACAGAAATTTCAGGGTGTGGGCCTAATTAATCCTTATTTATCTTAAAAGTTTAACAGAAATCACACAATTTTGTATTTCAAATAATTTCATTTGTCACAGAAATATGGACAGTAGGTTTGTTTATATATTAAAAAGCAAATACGTTGAATTGATATTCCCCGACAATATGATTCTGGACACTCATACAAAGTTGCAATAAAATCAGTCAAAGCACTTCCAAGATATGGCTCCTGACTCACAATAAAACATTTTTTTGAGATACAAAGGGCCATAACTCTATTATTAACAGATGGTGTACAATGCCATTTTGCGTGCATCATCCTATTATACATATACATACTCAAACCAAGTTTCAATGAAATCCGCCAAAGCACTTCCAAGATATGACAACGGACGGACAGACGGACAGACAACGCCAAAACAATATCCCTCCGCCTATGGCGGGGGATAATAAAAAGGGCCAACATTGCCATTAATTGCTCTTTAAGTAACCACAAGTTATAAAGTGTTTAATTAATTTAAGCAATATGAATATGTTTCTCAATTGTTAATATCTGTAGAATTCTCTCTTAAATATTTCCGTTGGCAAACAATAACATCACTTACCTCGCCAAGGTTGAAATGCTCAATAAAGGCTGATGTGTGCAAAATTATTGAAATGTCAATAGGCCCAACATTTCTACATAAACATAAATAATTAATATTTTCAATAATTAAATTTTATTTTATTTTGTCATACAAAAATACTCACTTACCGGTATACAATATCCATAAAACTATACGCTGCCTACCTTAAAATACTGGTAGAACTGCTCTTTGTCATGTTTCAGATGTCTATAATCTGCCTGGAACTGCACCGAGGTTGTAGGCACAGAAGTTGCAATCTGGCTTTTAGGAACCGAACTTGACTGGGATGAAGATTGCTTAGACACACGTGAAACATCTGGTGTTGAGCTCACATCGTTCAGTGATCTGTTGTCTTTAACTAATCCATCGGTTTTCTCTGCAGCATGTATGTTTGTATTAGCTGCTAAATTGTCTATGTTACTTGTGCAACTGGAAACTGTCTCAGGATATTCAGATACATCCCATTTGTTTTCAACAACAGACTGAGTTTCAGCCTTCACTTGAACACTAGCACCTTTAGAGTCTGACCTGTACGACGCCATATTTGCAATATCTGCAGGTGAGTTAACAGTAAACTTTTGAAAGTCCATTGTCTCCTTTTCCACCAAGTCTCTCATTTTACGACTCTTTCCCTCTAGTGTCTTTGCGCTGGCTGCCTTTCCTTCATGAGCATCCTCAAAGCCAACTTCCTCTATCTCAATCCTTCTGAGTGGTTTCTGAAACCAAAACAACAGACACATGGCGAGAATTTTCTTCACCCCTATTAATATTCTTATCTGACCAGTGTCATGTATTATTGAGTCTTATGCCATATGCTGCCAGCGCTCAGGTACTTCCCTTACTTTTCATGAGACCCTGAAACCTTTCGTTTCTTTTCGCCAATTTGCAGACTGGTCTGAACAGAAGCTATATTTAAATAAGGAACCACAATAGAATGTTAAATACCCATTGAAACCAGTGGTTTCAGAGGAAAGATTTTGTTTTTTTGGTATATTGAATTTGGTATACAAGTATATATATAATTTGACACTCAGGATGTGGTCGTTTTATGACAAATGGTGAAAGCTTCTTGATGAAATTAAGTAGAGGGCCTATATTACATATGAAACAGAACACCTCTGGACGTTGCAAATAAAGTACTGTATATAGTAACAACATAAATATTACAGATATTTGAGGTTTAAAACAGGGCATAATTTTTGTAATTTTTAAACTTTGCCCAATATCATAAGGTAAAATGTCTGCAAGTTTTAATGTTGGACGTTGTTAAGTGTATGAAAATGCCTGGAGACAAGTTTGAGTATACATGTACATATAGGCAGACAAACATTCATGGTGATTCCAGCATAACCCAAGTATGTTTTTTTTAAAGGGGTATAAATATTTTCTGCAAATCAGGCATATTTAAAAGTTTATTTCTGTGTATAATCTACTCGCATTTGTTTGCATTTAAAATAATATTTGTTAATCAACATACAGAATTGTCCAACAGTGTTTTTCTTTTTGGTTTAAATATTGGGCCTGTAGCAGGTATATAAAGTATATAGTTTAACTATTAGTTATAGACTTATAGTATATAGTTAGTTTTATGGACAAGCACTTCTTGAAAACTGTAACAGTGTAGCTGTTCATGTAATATTACCTGAGAGCGCTGGCCTGGTGGTTTGGTGATGGCTTTCACAATACCAGATGGCCTGGCCTGACTGTCGTCTGCTGTGGACTGAGATACCATCTGCTGCTTGGCCAACTCCTGAATAACATACAGTGGAAAAAAGGTTACGCTCGAAATTTATCAAAAAACAATTTGGTGCTCAGTTTTAATAAATTTCTATAAAATATAAGACTTCAGAGAAATAACTAAGAATACAAAAATTTCAAGAGAAAAAATAAATAGAAAATTACATAACAGAAATGTGTTGAACGCTTTAATGCATTTTTGTGGAAATTAAAACCTTTGACCAAAAGTAAAATATGAACATTAAAAAAACATATACAAATCTACTGCACATGTTTTCTTTAGTAATAGTTAAGTGGTAAGAACAAAGTTATAACAAGAGCTGTCAGAAGACAGCGCGCTCGACTCTTGAGCGCTTGACAGTATAATGGGGAAATTGTTCATATTCAATAAGGTCAAGGTAATATAGTCATATTCTAACTGGATAAGGACCATAATTGAAACATATTGATCGCCTATGTTTTAAAGTAGTGGTACATTATAGACGATTCTGAGTTCAAGTATATTTTCAACAATCTATTGAACATTTGTTAAGACATAAAACAAACTAATAAGATTATATTTCAAATATGATAGCAATAACTTGGGTGTGATGGTTGGACGGTCTTTCAAAAGAAAAATCATCAAAAATAAATATTTGTGTTTTTTTAACATGATTAAAAAAAAATTATTATTTTTTTTGTGTTTGTGTGTGGGAGGAGAGGGGGAATAATGTGGATGTGTGGAAGTTTATTAGATGATATTTCAAAAATAAGAAAAAAAAAGGAAAAACAAGAGCTGTAACCATAGGATGACTTATGCCCCCTATAAACACTATAGAAGTTATGAGCTTTTTTCGAAACCTTAACATAGATTTCGAAACGGACTCTAAGTTCGAGGTCAAGGTCACAGGGGTCAAATTTTGTGTGCATATGGAAAGGCCTTGTCCATATACACATGCATACCAAATATGAAGATTATATCACAAGGGACATAGAAGAAATGAGTATTTTTCGAAACCTAAACGCAGATTTTGAAACCTAAACACGGACCCTAAGTTCAACGTCAAGGTCACAGGGGTCAAACTTTTGTGCGTATGGAAAGGCCTTGTCCATATACACATGCATACCAAATATGAAGGTTATATCTAAAGGGACATAGAAGTTATGAGCATTTTTCGAAACTTAACACAGATTTCGAAACCTTAACGCGGACCCTAAGTTCAACATCAAGGTCACAGGGGTCAAAATTTTTGTGCGTATGGAAAGGCTTTGTCCATATAGTATATACACATGCATACCAAATATGAAGGTTACATCTCAAGGGACATAGAAGTTATGAGCATTTTTCGAAACCTAAACGCAAAGTGTGACGGAAAGACGGACAGACAGACGGACAGACAGTCCGATCACTATATGCCCTCCTACCGGGGGCATAAAAAAATAATTTTGGGATGGTTTGGGTGGAGTCCATTGTGGTATGTCAGGTAAGTTTTTTAAGTGTTGTAAGAGCTGTGTTTGACCTTGACCTTGAAGGATGACCTTGACTTAAACCTTTCACCACTCAAAATGTGCAGCTCTATGAGATACACATGCATGCCAAATATCAAGTTGCTATCTTCAATATTGCAAAATTTGACCTTTGACCTCGAAGAATGACCTTGACCTTTCACCACTCAAAATGTGCAGCTCCATGAGATACGCATGCGTGCCAACTATCAAGTTGCTATTTTCAATGTTAAAAGTTTCGGACGGACAAACGCCATATATTTGACCTTTGACCTTGAAGGACAACCTTGACCTTACACCACTCAAAATGTGCAGCTCCATGAGATACACATCCATGCCAAATATCAAGTTGCTATCTTCAAGATTGCAAAAATTATGGCCAATGTTTAAGTTTTTGGACGGACGCACAGACTGACTGACAGTTCAACTGCTACTGGGGGCATAAAACAAGAGCACCGCCTTGCGGGTGCAGACCGCTCATCTATTTTCTTTTTAAAGGTGAAGGGACTCTCATTTTCAATCACAAAGGAGGGAGGAGTGGAGTGAAGAGGGGTGTATAGTGTGGGGTTGTGGACATTTATTACATTATCTTCCAAAAAAGCGAAAAAAAAAAAAATCGGGGGGGGGGGGGGGGGGGGGTTTTGGGTGCGATGGTTGGACGGTATTTCAAAAATAACCGTTTTAAAAAAAAAATGGGGGGGGGGTATAGTGTGAGGGTGTGGTGATAATTTGTGAGATGATCTTAAAAAAAAAAAAAAAAAAAAAAAATCAAAAAAAAAAATTGGGGGGGGGTGGGGTGGGGGGGGTGGGGTGGGGGTATAGTGTGAGGGTGTGGTGGTCATTTGTGAGATGATCTTAAAAAAAAAAAAAAAAAAAAAAAAAAATAGGGGGGGGGGAGGGGGGAGGGGGGGGAGGAGGGCACGGGGGATGGTTTGGGTGAAGTCTATTGTGGTATGTCAGGTAAGAGTAGTTTCATCAAAGTATCAATCAAATCTAATCATAAATAAAGAAGTTATGGCAATTTTAGCAAAATTTAATAATTTGACCTTGAGAGTCAAGGTCATTCAAAGGTCAAAGTAAAATTCAAGTTGCCAGGTACAGTAACCTCATGATAGCATGTAAGTATTTGAAGTTTGAAAGCAATAGCCTTGATACTTAGAGTGGATCGAAACACAAAATTTAACCATATATTAAAAGTTACTAAGTCAAAAAAGGGCCATAATTCCGTAACAATGACAACCAGAGTTATGCAACTTGTCCTTTTACTGTACCCTTATGATAGTTTGTGAGTGTTCCAAGTATGAAAGCAATATCTATGATACTTTAGGGGTAAAGTGGACCAAAACATAAATCTTAACCAAATTTTCAATTTTCTAAGTATAAAGGGCCCATAATTCCGTCCAAATGCCAGTCAGAGTTACATAACTTTGCCTGCACCGTCCCCTTATGATAGTTCATAAATCTTGCAAGTATGAAAGCAATAGCTTTGATACTGTAGGAATAAAGTGGACCTAAACACAAAACTTAATCAAATTTTCAATTTTCTAAGTATAAAAAGGGCACATAATTCTGTCAAAATGCCAGTCAGATTACATTACTTTGCCTGCACAGTCCCCTTATGATAGTTAGTAAGTGTTGCAAGTATGAAAGCAATAGCTTTGATGCTTAAGGAATAAAATGGACCTAAACACAAAACTTAACCAAAATTGTCAATTTTCTAAGTATAAAAAGGGCTCATAATTCTGTCAAAATGCATGCCAGAGTTATCTAACTTTGCCTGCCCAGTCCCCTCATGATAGTAAGTAAGTGTACCAAGTTTGAATGCAATAGCATTGATACTTACTGAGAAAAGTGGAACTAAACGCAAAACTTAACCAAAATTTTCAATTTTTTAAGTATAAAAAGGGCACATAATTCTGTCAAAATGCACGCCAGAGTTATCTAACTTTGCCTGCCCAGTCCCCTCATGATAGTAAGTAAGTGTACCAAGTTTGAATGCAATAGCATTGATACTTTCTGAGAAAAGTGGACCTAAACGCAAAACTTAACCGGACGCCGACGCCAACGCCAACGCCGACGCCGACGCCGACGCCAAGGTGATGACAATAGCTCATAATTTTTTTTCAAAAAATAGATGAGCTAAAAAGGAAAAAATAAAAAAAAAAATTTTGGGGGGGGGGGGGGGTTCTGGGGTGGAGCCTGGGGGATGGTTTGGGTGGAGTCCATTGTGGTATGTCAGGTAAGCGTTTTTTAGTCAAAGTATGAATCAAATCTGATCCTAAACAAGGGCTGTTTGTAAAACATGCATGCCCTCCATATGGGCTGTCAGTTGTAGTGGCAGCCATTGTGTGAATACGTTTTTTGTCACTGTGACCTTGACCTTTGACCTAGTGACCTGAAAATCAATAGGGGTCATCTGCAAATCATGATAAATGTACCTATGAAGTTTCATGATCCTAGGGCTAAGTATTCTTGAGTTATCACCCAGAAACCATTTTACTGTTTCGAGTCACTGTGACCTTGACCTTTGACCTAGTGACCTGAAAATCAATAGGGGTCATCTGCCAGTCATGATCAATGTACCTATGAAGTTTCATGATCCTAGGCCTAAGCGTTCTTGAGTTTTCATCCGGAAACCATCTAGTGGACGGACATACGGACGGACATACGGACCAACATGTGCAAAACAATATACCCCTTTTCTTCGAAGGGGGGCATAATAAAGAAGTTATGGCAATTTAAGCAATACTGATTTATTTGACCTTGAGATTCAAGGTCATTCAAAGGTCAAGGTCAAATTCAACTTGCCAGGTACAGTACCCTCATGATAGTAAGAAAGAATTTGAAGTTTGAAAGCAATAGTCTTGATACTTTAGAAGTAAATAGTCTTGATACTTTAGAAGTACAGTGCATTTTAACACAAAATTTAACAAAATATTCAAAGTAACTAAGTCAAAAAAAGGCCATAATTCCATCAAAATGCAAACCAGAGTTATGCAACTTGTCCTGTTCAGTCCCCTTATGATAGTAAGCGAGTGTTCCAAGTCTGAAAGCAATAGCTTTGATACTTTCGGAGTAAAATGGACCAAAACACAAAACTTAACCAAATTTTCAATTTTCTAAGTATAAAAGGGGCCATAATTCTGTCAAAATTCCAGTCAGAGTTACATAACTTTGCCTGCACAGTCCCCTTATGATAGTTAGTAAGTGTTGCAAGTATTAAAGCAATAGCTTTGATACTTTCGGAATAAAGTGGACCTAAACACAAAACTTAACCAATTTTTCAATTTTCTAAGTATAAAAAGGGGCATAATTCTAAAAATAATGCTGACAGAGTTATGCAACTTGACTTGACATACACAATTGTCTTGTTGCCATAAAGAAGTATTCCAAGTTTGAGTTAATTATCTTTGATAGTGTTAAAGTTATTTGACTTTATAAAAAACTTTAACCAACGGCGACGCAGACGCCGGGTTGAGTAGTATAGCTCTCATTTTTCTTCGAAAAGTCAAGCTAAAAAGCAATTATTTTATGTGTCACAGAATGCAGACTTGAAATGGTCACATTCAGATTATAAAGTGACTGCCCTCAGTACTTAACCTTTTCAATCAACTCGATGTCAGATTTGGCCTGTTTGTTCTGAGGTTCGAGCTGCAGTACCCTCTCATAGTCCCTTCTGGCCTCCTCATATTTGTTTAGGCCCAGCCTGGCTGTCCCACGACGTAGGTAGGCCTTCGTGTACAGAGGGTCAAGAGTCAGCGCTATAGAGCAGTCCAGCTCAGCGGCTGCAAACCTGCAAGTATAAGTGTTTATTCACTCAAGAATATACAACCTTATTCATCACAAACACTGCTTAATTATGAATCTCCACCAAGAAAGTTTTCATCCCCTTTGTCTGTATTGATATAGACATATCCATTGTACCCACAGTTAAGCTTGGAATCATCTGCTTAAGTATTTAAAATTGTGTAAAAGACAGAATCCTCAGACCAGTCTTTAACCCGGTGTTGATTAAAAGCACTGAGGCTTACCTAATGCATCACATAAATATTGGGAATTTATGCTTACATCAAAAGTGTTGTTGGTTCAGCTAAAAATTAGTCTACGTCTATGATAAAGAAATGTATTTTTGCATTTTTTGTTCTAAGCGATCACTATCCATTTTATGCTTGACTTAATATACATGCCAGAATTAAGAATAAATTTTCTGCTTCAAACCAGTACTTGATGTCTGTAAAAATATTTCTATAGAAATGAGTAGAGACTAAATGCGGAAGTCGTCCACTCACAAGTCATCCATTGATCCATGCAGTAACCATACCAGATTATCCAGATATCAATGTACTTCACCACCTAGCCTGAATACTTAAAATAGGCTGCTGCTAGCAATAACATTCGCTCAGCCACTGCAAACTTTAAGTAATAGATTTGAAATTAAGTTTAATATGCTTTCTTTTTCATTAAAAAAATTAAATCCAAGGTGTTTTAATAAGCTTGTCCTGTTTAAACTCATCCTTATTCAACATTATCCTAGCTCTCTATTTATGTTTATGTCGAACTACAAGTAACATATGATATGTGAATATTTTTATTCCATAACCAAGCCTGTGGGATTCAACTGATACGTATATCCTCCCTGTTGAACACAGCAAGCCTGTGGGATTCAACTGATATGTATATCCTCCCTGTTGAACACAGCAAGCCTGTGGGATTCAACTGATACGTATATCCTCCCTGTTGAACACAGCAAGCCTGTGGGATTCAACTGATTAGTATATCCTCCCTGTTGAACACAGAAGCCTGTGGGATTCAACTGATATTTATATCCTCCCTGTTGAACACAGCAAGCCTGTGGGATTCAACTGATACGTATATCCTCCCTGTTGAACACAGCAAGCCTGTGGGATTCAACTGATACGTATATCCTCCCTGTTGAACACAGCAAGCCTGTGGAATTCAACTGATAAGTATATCCTCCCTGTTGAACACAGAAGCCTGTGGGATTCAACTGATACGTATATCCTCCCTGTTGAACACAGCAAGCCTGTGGAATTCAACTGATACATATATCCTCCCTGTTGAACACAGCAAGCCTGTGGAATTCAACTGATACGTATATCCTCCCTGTTGAACACAGCAAGCCTGTGGGATTCAACTGATACGTATATCCTCCCTGTTGAACACAGCAAGCCTGTGGAATTCAACTGATACGTATATCCTCCCTGTTGAACACAGCAAGCCTGTGGAATTCAACTGATACGTATTATCTCCCTGTTGAACACAGCAAACCTGTGGGATTCAACTGATACGTATATCCTCCCTGTTGAACACAGCAAGCCTGTGGAATTCAACTGATACGTATATCCTCCCTGTTGAACACAGCAAGCCTGTGGGATTCAACTGATACGTATATCCTCCCTGTTGAACACAGCAAGCCTGTGGAATTCAACTGATACGTATATCCTCCCTGTTGAACACAGCAAGCCTGTAGGATTCAACTGATACGTATATCCTCCCTGTTGAACACAGCAAGCCTGTGGGATTCAACTGATACGTATATCCTCCCTGTTGAACACAGCAAGCCTGTGGGATTCAACTGATATGTATATCCTCCCTGTTGAACACAGCAAGCCTGTGGGATTCAACTGATATTTATATCCTCCCTGTTGAACACAGCAAGCCTGTGGGATTCAACTGATACGTATATCCTCCCTGTTGAACACAGCAAGCCTGTGGGATTCAACTGATACGTATATCCTCCCTGTTGAACACAGCAAACACAAGGCTAATCTGAGATGACACTTCACACATATATGCATTAAAATCCATTTTCCCAGAGCACAGCCTATATGTACTTACTTGTCCTGTTTGAGCAAGGCCATGGCCCTGTTTGCAGGCAGCAAGGGGTTGGTAGGGTCAAGGTCAGCCCCTCTGGTGTAGCACTCTATCGCCATAGAGTAGTCTCCCTTCTTGAAGTACTCATTGCCCTGTGAATATCAAGGCTTAGCAAAATAAACTACATACTGTTCTTAAAAGATGAGCTCATATTGTGAAATTAGCTTTCCTGAAAAGCAAACAAGATCTTTATCATTATTAACTGAAAACTGTTTGCAGACGTTTTTGCGTGTTATAAAATACTTGTTATGAATGGACACAATAAAGTGCATGTGTCCTAATTAACTCAAAAGTAATATTCAATTACTGTGTTTTTCCTCGATATTAAGCATGCACCGGAAAATTATACCATACCTTATATGATATTCTGAACATTTTCCTCAATTTCAAAGTATTTTTTTGGAAAGAGACAAAATGTCAATCCACAAAAGACCCTTAAAGGATAAAAAATGTGCTTTATTCACCTTTGGTTGCTTACAAGCATCTACCACAATTAAAATCAGTTACTATTGACCACTAGTTACTGATGAATGTGTGAGCCCTGTATGTAGCCCTCACTTTATCTTTCTCCAGGACAGCAGCCTGTTTCTTCCTCTCAGTCTCCCACTCCTCGTCCGTCTCATACTCCTCCTCTGAGGATGATGGTCCATTCTCGTCAAGATTTTCACATGCTTTGTCCTAGTGAATATAACATATCATATTATCAACATATGTTTTCATGAACATTTAAACCGCTCTATCAAGGTTCTTGTTCAATCTTTTTTTATTTGAACCCTCAATCTACCCTTTCCTAAGAGTTGGTATTCTACTCCTCAGAACTCGCAACCTCCTAGGGTCACAGTGACCTGTATCAGCTGAGAACAATACACAACCATGTTATAAATCAGTGCTCTAAAATATTGCTTTTAACAAAAAATTCAGATGAGGACAAGGGTACCGATTTATTAAGCAACTTACGCAAGTCTTAGACTTACGCACATATTTTAAAATTATTGAATTTTATTTATTTCAGATTGACGCAAATCAATTTTTACTTGCAATGTAACATTATTTTATGAATTTCTTTAAAACATACCCTATGTCAATGTAGCAATACTTTGAAGGAACTATACTGAATTTAAAATATGTGCGTAAGTCTACGAATTGCGTAAGTAGCTTAGTAAAACGGTACCCAGGATTTTATGGTAGACAAATACACTGGGTGTTATGGAAAGAACAGACATTCCTTTAACTACGCCTTCAACTAAAGTCTTAAGTTAAGTACAAACAAGAGGGCCAAAAGCCCTGGGGCGCTCACCCCAAATCCGCAAAAACTGAACTGACCTGATCTGCTTTAATAAGGTTTGATGTGACTTCTAAAAACTTATCTAACCCTGAAGACAGATATTTAATTTTGGTCTAGACATTATAGGAACAAATGTTTTGACCAAGTTTGGAAAATAGGCAACAAAGTTGGCCCCTAATTGGCAGTTTTGAAATTATCAAATATAAGTCTCATATACATATTTTTTTATCATGTCATACAATTATTAAACTGCATCCCCTGGCAGCCATTGATTTTACTGGAGAATTTTCAAACTCTTGTAATGAATTATTATCATAAGAATCAGAAAAAATGTATCTTAACAAGGGCTGTTTGTAAAACATGCATGCCCCCCATATGGGCTGTCAGTTGTAGTGGCAGCCATTGTGTGAATATTGTATTTGTGACCTTGACCTTTAACCTAGTGACCTTAAAATCAATAGGGGTCATCTGCCAGTCATGATCAATGTACCTATGAAGTTTTACAATCCTATGCCTTATTATCCTTGAGTTATCATCAGGAAACCATTTTACTGTTTTGAGTCACTGTGACCTTGACCTTTGACCTAGTGACCTGAAAATGAATAGGGGTCATCTGCCAGTCATGATCAATGTACCTATGAAGTTTCATGATCCTAGGCATAAGCATTCTTGAGTTATCATCTGGAAACCATTATACTATATCGAGTCACTGTGACCTTGACCTTTGACCTAGTGACCTGAAAATCAATAGGGGTCATCTGCCAGTCATGATCAATGTACCTATGAAGTTTCATGATCCTAGGCGTAAGCATTCTTGAGTTATCATCCGGAAACCATTTTACTATTTCGAGTCACTGTGACCTTGACCTTTGACCTAGTGACCTGAAAATCAATAAGGGTCATCTGCCAGTCATGATCAATGTACCTATGAAATGAAGTTTCATGATCCTAGGCCTAAGCATTCTTGAGTTATCATCCAGAAACCATTTTACTATTTCGAGTCACTGTGACCTTGACCTTTGACCTAGTGACCTGAAAATCAATAGGGGTCATGATCAATGTACCTATGAAGTTTCATGATCCTAGGCCTAAGCATTCTTGAGTTATCATCCAGAAACCATCTGGTGGACGGACCGACGGATGGACCGACAGACAGACTGACAATATACCCCCTCTTCTTCAAAGGGGGGCATAATATAACTGAATAGAAAAAAAACAACAACTCAGCTTTTAAAATCTGATGCAGGGCAAACTAGACCATGCAGATGCAATATAAAGATAAGACTTTTTTTATCATATCATATGTATAGGAATTGGAGGTGCGGCAAATCTGACAAACACTGATCAATTTGTTGTGGCCTCAGGTGAACATAAAATAAATGAAATCAATACTTCAAATTGTTGGGTATTGAGATCAAGTACAAAATGTCCATTCCACAAGTGACTCACCACATCAAACTTATCCCAGGACCTGTAGTCATAGGCGCTGATACGCTTTGGTTTGGCTTCACCCTTTTTCTTCTTTACTTTCTTCTTTAGTTTCTTCTTCTCTAAGCTGTTTCTTACTGGAGGCAGTATCTAAAAGTAGGGAAGTAAATGGAAAAAAAAAGCAAAACAACATTTATTGTTTGTATGATGATATTGCTTCAATAGGTCCATGTTTATCAATATCTAGTCATCACAAAGTTGTTTGGGGGAAAGGTCACAACAGTGGGCCAGAAATTAGCAATTCGAGCAAGCAATCCCTAATTCTTATCTAAATAACTCAAGGCCAAGAAAATGTTTCAAGCCAGCCTGTGGGCATGTGCTCATTTCCGTCAGTGGATTGTGGAGGGAGGACGGTTTTAGCTGTTTCCCAATGCTCAGAGTGGTGCAAAATTCACATACCTTCTTACCATGCAGAGTAACAAGCATAATGTAGTTTGGGGAGCTTAGGATTTGATTCACTTAAAAAAAATTAATTCTGGACAAGCTTTTTGATAATTTGCCATAATTTTGGTTTTCAAATATCCTTCAGTGACCAAATACCTGTGTATATTAAGAAAACAAGTTTCAGAACATCTCAACTAATGCAACAACAAACTCTAATTGGAAATAAAAGTGTTGTGTTTACACTTGTGCCGTCGTCTGCTTCACAATGCAGAGTATGTGGACATTTCTTGAAAGGGACCAAATGATATTAAAATGAATGGAATATAGATAAATTTGGATAATTTTAATTTAATATAAAGTTATACATGTTTTTTTGCCTCATTTTTGTTGTATTTGTCTTTAAATCATAGTATGGGTTGTTAAACCAAATACTCAGAGCACCTGCGTGTGCCAACACACGGCTGTGGGTGCAGTTTTGAATAAATGAAAGCTTGTCAGAAGAAAAGCACTTTGATTTTAGAGCCTATGTTAAAGTTTTATATTAGAGGTCACAGTGACCTTGACCTTTTACCTAGTGACCCCAAAAAAATGGGTGTGGCGTGTAGAACTGATGAAGGTGCATCTATATATGAAGTTTCAAAGTTGTAGGTGGAAGCACTTTGATTTTTGAGCCTATGTTAAAGTTTTATATTAGAGGTAACAGTGACCTTAACCTTTGACCTAGTGACCTAAAAATGGGTGAGGCATGTAGAACTCATCAAAGTGCATCTACATATGAACTTTCAAAGTTGTAGGTTGTAGGTGGAAGCATTTTGATTTTAGAGCATAATATTATGTAAAAGTTTTATATTAAAGGTCACAGTGACCTTGACCTTTGACCTAGTGACCCAAAAATGGGTGTGGCGTGTAGAACTCATCAAAGTGCAGGTTCATATGAAGTTTCAAAGATGTAGGTGGAAGCACTTTGATTTTAGAGCCAATACTAAGGTTTAAGCACGGCGGACGGCAGACGGCGGATGACAAGCTGGCTATGACAATATCTTGGATTTTCTCCGAAAACAGCCGAGCTAATAAAATGTCCAAAAGCTAAATAAATTAAGGTTTCTTAAAGATATTGGTAAAGGACAGTGTGCTTGAGCTTTTATTGCAACATGGTTTAAATTGAATAACCCTATACATCAAAGAGCTGCACATGTTATCAGGGTCGTTCAAACAAGTAAAAAGCATATGATAGGCACCTAACATTAACATGCAAAGATTGTGACTTTTTCGGCGTATGTTTATCCCTGCTTTTCAGCTTACATGTCCTTTACATAACGCCACGAGACCCAAATAAAAACACTGCATTAACTCCATCGACTGATTCGAGCATAATCCCCGGAATATTAGCAACATCACCGCGTCTTTGTAACACTGGTGTAGGGACATGCAGACTAATCTCTGCATGTTCACAACACAGAATTACTTTCAAGATATTAAATAAAACAAAGTTTTGGGAAATAAATTAATGAAAACCTCAGTAAATGGCATTTGTCTTATATTGTGAGACAAAACCACCATAATAGTAGTGTCAATGATAGAAGGGGATCTTTAATTATATATCAACACGTGTATCAGTCTGTCTGAACATACATTATTTTTTTGCAAGCCAGAATATGGTACTGACATTAGCCAGATTGCTATAAATAACACAGTGTGACTTAAATTTAA
The DNA here is from genome assembly GCF_020536995.1 of Dreissena polymorpha. Classification (NCBI taxonomy): domain Eukaryota; kingdom Metazoa; phylum Mollusca; class Bivalvia; order Myida; family Dreissenidae; genus Dreissena; species Dreissena polymorpha. The sequence continues at coordinate 159,755,498 of NC_068355.1, forward strand.
ATTGGAAAGTATTGTGGTTAAATGTTTCATTTACTAGATGGAATGAGATTTTTAAAGACCTGCGTCATGCAATAATAGGTCTAAATCTCTAATGCAATATGCTGCCAGCGTAGCTCCAGTCCAGCCTCAGAATCCGCACAGTCTTGTCAGGATGCGCCTTCTGAGGAGCACAGTCAGGAGTTACCATGAAACTTGGGATGCTTTTTATAGGAGGCATGTAGCCCATGACCAGATTGGGCATGTGCACAAGCTCAACTTGAGCTAGGCTGGCGGCATATGCTATAATACCAATTTTTGCATGACACAGAATGATGAAACAGTGTCATTTGAATGTAAGGAAAGTAACAGCGTCTTTATCAACTATCAACATACCATATGTTTTGATGACTAAGAAATAAATTCATGATAAGTAATGCGAGTACACATATGATGTGATCTCCCAAAGTAAAATGTATATCTACAAACACTATCATGTAGTTTAATATATGTGTATTTCATACCAAACATTACATGCAGTGGATATGTGACTGTTACGTGAAAAAAAACCCACAACAAGTATTAACCCTTTGTTGTTTTATGTAATAACTGAAAACAACTTAACATGGGACAAAATTGTCACAAAACCAGGTTTTCAATTTGAAAAAAAAGTCTGATAAAGGGAGACAATTCAAAATGTGCATTTTTACCCCCCTTGTGTAAGATTCAATCTATTTTTACTCGTGGCAACCTTGATTTCAATTTTTAAAAAAAGTCTGACAAAGGGAGAAAACTAAAAATGTGCATTGTTAGATGTTCATAGTTACCCCCCTTGTTTCAAAATCCATCTATTTTTAGTGGTGGCAACCTTGACCTTGGAGATATCGACGTAATTCTTTCGCGTCCAATGAAGGTTAACAAATGTGCCAAATGATTTTAAAATCTAAATATGAACGACATAGTTATGACCCAGACAAGCTCATTTATGGCCATTTTTTACCTTTAAACTCAAATTGTTACTTTGACCTTGGATATATCGACGTAATTCTTTCGCGCGACACACCGTCCAATGATGGTGAACAAATGTGCCAATTGATTTTAAAATCTCACAAAGAACGACAAAGTTATGGCCCGGACAAGCTTCAGACATTCTCAAAAGTGCCGGACCGTCGGACCTGACCGACGTTTTTAAGAAAGGTCCCATTGAAAATGCTATGTTGCCGGTCCGAATGTCCGGTAAATGATAAAAGATCAGAAGGTTATTTATTTCATAGAATTAAAATCTGAAAATAAAAGAAATATGAACATTAAAAATTGCGTCGTATTTCTGTTTACATGCATGAAATGTTTCTGCGCATGCGCAACGGACACTTCTGAGTAAACATTGTCAATAGTTGTCACGGTTAAACGACACACGTTCTGCAACACAGATCGTTGTATTTGGGGGCATTAACAGTTTGTTCTCGATTAAATTTAAGCTTAGTAGTGCGTTTTTATTGGTTTATATATCTATGTGGCCAGTTTATTGAAATGTGTAGTATAATTCTGAGTTATCATGTCATTTCGCGACCGGGAAATAGTTTTTAATGAAATTTTTGTAATACCGATAATTGCTTAGTGATGTTAAAACTTAGTCTGTTCATTATGTTATTGATATCCAGCATGTGGTCTGTTGATTTAGGTATATAATTGATTGCTTACAAGTAATCAATGTGATTCTTGTGTAAAAATAATTTATTCACAATCTTTAGTCATTGTCATAGTCCCTTAAAACTAGTTCTTCTTGAATTCTCTGAGCTTTTATAAGTACATACGTACATCCCAGCGACCCGGAGGGTCAATAGCTGGGAGTTGTATTATTGCAACTACCTTAAAACTATTAGCAGTGCTTTTTTTCTTAATGTGGGGAAAAGTAAAGGCCTGGCTTCAATTGAAAGAGGAAATATCAACAAAACTGAGAATGGGGGAAATTATTTCCAAGGTAAACTTAACATTTTGGAAATTTGCATGATTTTAATGAAAAAAAGTTGGGGGAACGGTCTTTTCTCTTAGGGAAAGCGGCCTATATAAGGCCCCTGCTAAATAAGGAAAAGCCCTGATTAGTATCTAAAAACTTTTGTTTCAACAGCAATTTGCACACCAGTATACAATAATTGAATTTTCAATCGAGAAATTGCTTTATTTTAAACTATTTTTTTTTTTTTTGAATATTTTTTCTTTACAATATTGCAAGTGTTTGTGATTTGTTAGTGTTAAGTGTTGTGTTGCTTTTTTACATTTCATTTTTCCAATAATCATAATGTCAATATATTTGAGTTGGTGATATGATGTTTCGGTCCTATGAAGCTCAGTCTGGTCCTGCAAGTTTTTTAAGTCCACCGGACCGAATGTCCTGTGGACCAAAAATACTTTTGGGAGTGTCTGAAGCTTGTTCCGCCCGCCCGCCGACTTTCACCAATCTAATAACCAGTTTTTTCCTTCAGAAAATCTTGTTAAAAAATCTATCTTAATTAAAGTCAGAATATATAAAGATATTTCTTGTTATTTTTTTTATCTCCAAGTCATATCACTTATTGGATCAAGTTTATGTTCAACCTTATAAGTACATCATTTAACCTCATCTTGCGATTTTCCTTTCTCCTTGAGCGACTTCTCCTTGTCTTTTATTTCTGATTCCCAGCTTTCCAAGTCCTTCAGAAAACTCTGTAACTCTTGGTTGTTTTGTTTCATCTGGTATTGGAGGTTCAACATTTTCTCCTCGTGTGGCGAGATTTTCGACATTTTGGTTATTATATTGGTTTACAATTTGCAATAGTTTTTTAGTTTACTTTGTCAAATACTCAATAATTATTTGTTTTGGACTAAATCACCATGAGAAACTTCTAGTCGGTCAGGTTGATGGGCGCAGACATGTTGGAAACAAGAAAGTATCACACCGCATAAGAATTAAGGCTACATCACACCATGATAATTTACAGAGATAAAGAGTGGAAAGCACGGTGCACTCGCTCATCATAATGGTTGTCCTTGTTCTTTTCACACACCGATCATGCAAATTAGTTTCGTGGTTCTCTTACTCAATAAAGTAAAACAGCATACTTTGCATTAATTAGAACTACTCTAGAATATAGCTCCATTGTCTGGGATCCACTCCTCCAAAAAGACATTGATAAAATTGAAAAGATCCAAAAACAATCGGCGAGGTTCATAACTGGCGACTACTACACCAAAACACCAGGCTGTGTGACAGACATGCTGAAGAGTATGAAGATCCCACCTCTCCAGGAAAGAAGGAAGGCAAACAGACTGATCTTCTTCTTCAAGGTGGTTGAGGGGCTGGTGCCAGCAATGCCTAGCCAAGATTTCCTAACCCCAGTCCGGCAATCCAAGCGTAGAATTACCCCTAAACATTTCAAAGACTTCAAAGCAAACAATATCGTTGAACAATATTATGTTAAAAACTCTAAGTGTTTCACACCAATCCTGTGCAAAACGCAACTTTTTAGAAACTCATTTTTCCCTAAGACACTAATTGAATGGAACAATCTTGATGAGTGTTGTTCGCCCAGACACAGTTGACACGTTCAGATCAACTGTCCTACAGTGGGACTAACCACCCTCTCCCCCGTTGCGCCTACACCGAAAGGTCCTGCAACGTACCTATCCAGATCCAGAAAGTGTACAGAAGTGGTTTCCTTAAAGTATTCCAATCCTCGGACTCCACTGCATTAGGCAACACAATTAGCTGCCATAAAAAAGAGTACTAGAAGGGTTAAGCGCTCGTGTTTGTTACTGTTCAATTTCCTTGCCTTAATTCTTAATAAAACTACTTGCACAGTAAACTTATGATGTACTAGAAAATACTTGAGCCACACTTACCGTGATCCACCGATCTTCCTGTTACATTGACTGAGGACATGTGACGTTTCATTAGTATACCTAAATTCTTAGCCTAGATTATATAAAAACTTTAACGTACTGGGTTACATTTCGACGCCACTCTTAAGTAAAATTAAGAAATTCTGAGACACATTATGGATTTTTTTCCACGAGGGACATTTTAATCATCAAAAAATACAACTATACTGCAGTTATGATATGTTGAAGTTGATACACATTTCTAGAGGACATTCATTAGTATACCTAAATTCTTAGCCTAGATTATATAAAAACTTTAACGTACTGGGTTACATTTCGACGCCACTCTTATTAAGTAAAATTAAGAAATTCTGAGACACATTATGGATTTTTTTCCACGAGGGACATTTTAATCATAAAAAAATACAACTATACTGCAGTTATGATATGTTGAAGTTGATACACATTTCTAGAGGACATTCATTAGTGTCGACTTTATTATCGGCAGTGTAACACCAGGAATTCATAACTTTCGTCGTTTGTATGAATATTATGTAAATTAAGAAAATTATTTTTGCATGGAAATATGGAAACTTGATCTAGTACACGTGTTAATGCCAAGCCGCGAAGTGCGTGGGGTTACATGGACACCCTGTGTCGGTCCGTAAGTATCCCGTAATATGTCCGTGACTCGAATGCCTGCTCAAAGTTAAGGAGAAATTTTGAGGTTAAACACCAGCATTCAAGACTCCGTTTCACCGTTGTCCGCTCCATATCTCATTTAAAGTATCTTCACGAAACTTGCCTTTAATCTATAGGTTATTGTGATGATGTGTAAGAACATAAATCAGTCACGCTTGTAAATGGTCAAGGCCACATTTGAATTTCAAAAACATGTATATAGGATCCATGTAGTGGATACTAAATACATCCTAAATCATATACATGCACCATTTTCATTAAACTTGGCTCAAATTGTTGATAGGGGGTGCAGATTGCGTTAGTTAGTGATGATGCATATGCTGTTCATGTCTTTAAAACGTTCACCATAACAAGATTGTAATGAACATATGAAGTAATGACGTCGTGATATTTCATGTCACTACCATTTGAGTCAACAAAATCAATAAACATACAAATTCAAAATAACGCTTCGAAATTACCTAATCAGCGGATCTCAACGCACCGGTTATTTGTTGTCTACGACTCGAATGTCCAGGAGTTTCATTATTTTTATTGTGTAAATGTTTCACATGTATTTAAACAAAAACACGAAAATTACACAATTACATATCATTAACTGACGATTCGATAAAATGAAAAGTACACACACGCATACACATTAAACTTACACAAAAAAATATGCACACAAAATAAATGCAACACTCATGCTTAGAGTTTTGGTATATGAAACAAATGGCACAAGTACATGTATTCTTTTGCATAGCATAATGCGCATAATATCAACGTCGTTTCTTGCTAACAATCTTCCGACTTTTGACCTCTAAGCCATCGTCGGCTTTATATTGCGCACGCCAGAGGTTTCGTGCGGCGTCCAATATATTAATCGATGGTACGATTATCCAAATGATGTTAAGGAAGAAGAAGTAGAACCAGAAATGGAGTGGGTGCCACATTTCGCTATGTTTGAAGCCTTCAAGCCACTCGGTGGAGAAGTAGAGGGTGTCCCCGTAGAGCTGGCAAATCGACACCGCCAGTTGAAACACGTGCCGGAAGCCGTACATGGCGGGAAAGTAAAACGAGGCTGCCGTTAACAGACACAAAGGACCGTCCACCCACGCCGTTATGGATTCCATGGCGACCATGCACGTGTCATCACTGAAAATAACGTACCGGTAAAGCAGTTCTTATCGCGATGTAATTTCCGTGTAATAATTTAAAATCATTTTACGTATAAATCGCGGCATTTTGGAATGGTTTATCTTGAAGTGTACATAAAATGTATTTATGCTCCGAGGAACTTGCTAAAGCCTGATACAGTTTTTATATAAAAATGGTGTTAATGACCATTCTTTTGTAAATCGTTTGCAATTAAGAAATAACAAAACTTTCGCTTTGATGCATTTTTTAACTGCTTCAAATTTTTCAAATCATTTGTTAACAGATAAATATGTCGGGACACCCCGATTCTTAAATCGTGTTCAACCAACATTATTAAGTATTTGATTTTGTAAGTTGACGGTAAAATACTAGTATAAGATAATATTCCTCGGGTTGATCATGACGATCACGACTTACTGTACATATCGGCTGTCACCGTTTCCATACTCTTTCCCTGAAAATAGAGTCAAAAACTCACAGTATGTCAGGAGAGTGATATGAGGACATGGTCGGAGTCGGCGCTGGAACCTAGTGTCGATCACGCACGAAAAACGTGTATAGTAGGATGACTAGAACTTAGAAGGCTAGCTATGCTAGTGTTCGATGCAGAATTTGCCATTAACAGAACAGGAAATAACGTTTTAACTGAATGGTCTGGTCATTTGGTTACTGTATGTATTTCGTAAAAGTAATACAATAAATACGCATTGAAGTTATTTAGCGCATTTATGGCATACATGTATATACACATATAATATTGACAGTTAACATCTGCACAATACATGTGTATTTCACTTACACATCTGAGCTAAGTATGTGTCCTCGCCCGCCAGTGTCGAGTTGTAAAGGCTGTAATACCCCTCCAGAATCAGGTGGATAAGACCGGACGTAACGAACCAGCATATTTTAACTCTAACACCGATTGATTTTCCTCGCGTTATTATCCAAAGAACTACTTGTAGAACCGCCACAAAACCGAAGAAAACGCCCAATATATGTCCTAAGCTATTAATGTTCGGTTTGTAATGCGGAAGTTTAAGATCTCTAGGTAGGTAGGGATGCTTTGTAACATTTACACCCTCCATTTCAGATGAGTAGGTCGCTCACTACTACAGTATGACAACAATGTACATGACCCTGCATGATCCGATTTTCTACATGTGTGCAACACGCTTCACTAACTTGTCAGGGTGGTAAACTATCCAACGCGAGCTGCAAGTTACATGGATATCACGCTATTTAGGGATTTGAAAGATTTGCGAAAAACGTTAACTGTTTTGCATTTTGTTCGTGTATTCCTTTTTATTGCAAAAAATAGTAACCGCATAACAAATAACATTTACTCTCAACCACAAACTGTCGCTACATTTATCAATCCGTTTAAGTTCCAGCATGTAATTAGATAAAGATTATTTGAAACGTGTCTAAACAATAATATCTTTACACCATAACTTATTTTTAGTGGATTTTTAGCACAGGGGATCGGGCTTCTTTAAGATCATGTAATTACCATGCAAGACAATCATGTATGCATTATAATTATGCTGTTCGTTGTAAGGTACATGTCCGTGCGTTGAGAACGAGTTTAAATGGCCAGTATCAACAAACAACAAGTCGCGGTAATGTTTGGTCAATAAAGTGTTCAAACATGATTTTATAATACATTTTGAGTTTGAGCGCATGAGTCAAAATAGCTGTTCTTGGTTTTAATCAGTGCAAATTATCTGAAAGCTTTGTGCATTCAGTGCACGTGTATCCGAGTCCCGGTGTAATTTGCAACATGGACATTTCTTAAGTTGCGTTACTTATGAAAATAAAAACATTAAACATTCTTTCAGATATCAATCTTTCCCGAAGTTGCTGTTCAAATAGCTTTTACATCGTATAAATTCTATATTTGATACTTTATGGTGAAACCCATACCGAAAGTTAAAGATGCTTTCCGCTGACGATCGGCACTCTTAATTTTATGCCAACCGTTAAGTCCGTCAAGCGTTCGGGTCTCATAATTTCTTTGACATGTCTTCACAAACTTTTGTGTCGACTTTAATTGATCCTACATACGCATGTATATACACGTATTAAACATGTTTTTCCAAGTTATAAATCAATTTTCCGACCGTGCTTTACTTGGCATTGGGTAATGGCGGGTTTGTGTTCGGCCATTAGAAACATAAATTAAAATCACAATTCTAACGCAACGCGTGTTTAAGTATATTTCTTTATAAAAGGTTCGAGTTTTCGACTAAAGACTCCATACGATGACGTTTAACATTTCGTACACGGTTGCATTTATGAGGACCCGAAACTTCTCGAATAGACATACATTTTTTCATGGTGTGGTACGTGATGAAAATATTAGAACAGTATTTATTTGCTTTTACGTATAATTAATCTTGTTTGAAAAATTGACCAACAAATATTTGTTTAAAGATGGGTTCGAATTGATTTTCATACCGGGGTAGGAAAAGGGAAAAGACACGACAATCAACACCGCTTAACATATGGGAACTATGAAAAAGTCCATGTTTGGGAATGGATGAACATTCCAACGGCATAGTCATATTATGGGTTCTCGATGCAACGAAAATTTAAGCCTGCCAGCAATTAAAAACAGATACATTCGGTATTTTTTCTTCTAGATTAACTGTAGAGGAATCACAAGTTTACACGCAAACAAAAACTATTTAATCAAGTTTTAAAATAATTAGTATTGTACTGCGCTTTGATGACATTGCGGTCTTCATATTTATACAATATCATGTGCGTACCTATTCATTTTCTATTTATTTAAAATACCCACGTTTTACGTTATCTGTGACTTGAGATTTATACGGGAAATGGCCCAGGAATGTTTTTCAATGTAGAACTAACAAAACATTTAACAGAGAACATGATAACGTTAGATAAAAATATGATAATGTTTGTGGCATGTAACTGTGTTGTATATGATTCATAAGTTGAAATATTTGATGTCTTAATTTCAAGTACATCACTAAAGAAGAACACACAACTAAATCCATTTAACAACAACTGACATTGGCTTTTGGGATCAAAGTTTTGTATGGTCACCTGACTTTTTTGTTCAACTTAAGTGAACATGTAAATCGATATACATGTATTTAATATGATCCGCATAATGCGAAAATGGGTCTTATGGCAGTGGCGCAGTCTAGTCAGGATCAACCCACCCAAGGTTCAATGGTGACTGGTCTCATCAGTGGACATGGTAGCTATGCTGGCTGCATATTGCACAATACCCATTTTCGATTGTCGCGGCTTATAAGTAACCATATTTGTCACTCGTTTCATTGAGTCATGTATATCATCAACTTAAAAATCAAATTAAGTTAAAAATACTGGGAGCTGTTTCATCTTTGGTTGCATCCCTGTATTTATTACATGGAAATTCAAATTTAAGACCCTTATGTTTCATAAAACTAACAGATGCAAACTTTATAATTGCCCATGAGTTGTTGCAATTTGTAGAACGTGCAAATAAATGAAACGGCTCCCAGCTCGTCATGTGAAACATGTAGTCAACTGGACACTGATACCAATATGACTATAAAGAAGAATATTTATTTTTGTAGTAAAAATGACTCAATTACAAAATGATACTACTATAGTACATAATATTTCATTTACAGACAGATTCACATCAGTGTAACATGTCAGTGTAAAATATGTGAACACAAAGAATATCTTGGCATTATTTGCGAGACATCTCATTTGCAAATATGTGCAATCACAACAGCAAATATGGGGGAAAGATCTATTATACATCAGTAATGCTCTAGTACAGAAATAATTTAGAATCAACATTGTAGAAATGCCATTAAAATGAAGATTGTACAAATCAAATGAATCTGTGGAATTGCACATGACTATTTTAAATGAACACACCTGTCTATTGCTAGACCACTTAGATACGTATTTTCACCTATTTGTAGTCCCTTAGAAATTTACATTTAATTAAAGACCTTTCTTACTAGATTCAAGTTTTAAAGGCTTCATTTCCAACCATTAGATACTGATGAGAAGCAAACAGAATAAAACCTAAACAGGCAGCGAGGTACCCGCAGGCTGTTCTGGTTTTATGCTGGTTGCAAAAGCCATTTTCACTTTGCTTCTAATGGGGGATATGGTTAAATAAAAGCAAAGTCTACTGACAGGCCATGCACATTCCATGAACACATTTTGTATGAACATTCACATTGAACATGTCATAATACATAAAAACATCTAAATACATTGTATAATGTTGTGTTAAAAACTAAAACTATATAGAAATAGTAGAAAAAAACATTGTAACAAATAAAAATATTTGTCGATAATATTAATATAAAAATTATATGCCAGCTGAAAAAATATTCAGATGTTGTTTTGTAAACTTCAGGTTCATTAAAAGCTAATTATTAAAAGACAAAAAGGAAACACATAACAAACAGTAATGTTTAGCATTTCAACAACATCTTGCGAAAGGCCAAGCATTATGCAATAAAAAACATTTTCAGGCAAATGAACTTATGGTACCATACAACTGTTGGTAAATAACGTTAGTTTATGAGGTCATGAGACTGCATTATGTGAGGACCTGAAGAGTGTACCAGCATTCATACATAATTTCCATTCCTAGACCCATGAAAGTTGGGACAAATTTTGAAAAATAGTGCCATTTCCAGCTCTTGAGATTTTAAGTACTGAAAGTACCCCCTTTCCTCTACAGTGACCACCATACCAGGCTCACCAGCCCCAGTTTGATGATTACACTGTCTAATATCAGGCTTATATTTACCATGATTTTGGTGTCATTATAAACTGAAGTCTGATTTAAAAAAAACACTAAAAGACAAAGACAGATGCTACAACTTGTTTGTTTTGATCACTTGGCCTTGTTTGTTTGGATCAGTTTAGCCATTTTAATCATAAACAGTAATACTGCAACTTCAGCATGTTTCATAGTGATAAAAGGGCAAGCATAATATTTTACTATTTTTAGCCTATTCTTAAATCTAAAGCTCATCTTTCTAATGTTTATAATTTATAATTTGCAGCACCTTATGAATAATCTGAAAAAATACAATGTTATCAGGTTTTATATGGAAGCTTAAGGCATGAACGAAAATGTAATCTAAAACCTATGGCATATAGCATGAAATGCATTACAACTAACTACAAAATAATAAAAGTTTACAACAGAAAGCAAGCGAAAGCAAAAACAGTATCACTAACAAAAGATTATGAGATATGTAATTAGCCAAACAATATTTCTAACAAAATATATGGTTTGCCAAAAATGCAAACATATCCAATAATTGGATATACATAAATCAGAAAACGAATAATTTAAGTACAACTATGAATACAAATGTGTAAATATTTTTTTCAAATATTGTAAATACTCTAACAAAATGTCTTTAAAATTACGGTACTTGTTACCTAAAACATCTCTAATAGTAATATCAAAACCTTTAAAGGCTAGAGAAACCATAACACACAATTGTCTTCATATTCATAGACCAAATAACATCGTTGGACAGTCTTTGTCATTAACATCAAGAAAAATCCCTGATAACTGCGGAATGTGTGGTTCAAGATCAATTTATTTGAAGTAATTCATTTTCAGGATTGCAAGACAGGCAATTCCAAAACCACCAAATAAAACTTAAGATTTTTTTGTCATAAGCACATCTAATTTACTAGTTTAATGCCTGCATCATTATTATTAGTTAATTCATTTAATCAATATACTGGTAAATAATAGATATGTTGATGTACGTGATTTTACAAAGATTTAAAATAATATTTGTTATTCAGTGTAGTTCTTCGCTATAAAATAATAAGATCTCATTAAGCCGTCCAGCTTCAATAATCTGGCTTTTCTTGTTTTATTGCAGGCACTGATGGAATTCCTGTCCCATCTTGACCATGATTTCCCCCATATCCTCCCCCATTGTTTCCAAAACTGGAATATCCTGCCATTCCCATAAATGGTTGATAGCCATTGGTAAACATCTGGGGATACCCCTGGGTGTTACTATTAATAGAACTTTGAAAACCAGAGTGAGGCATGTACATGCTTTGCATTGCAGACATTTGTGACATATAAGAAGCGTTTGCATATGCCATCATGGGATTGGTCATGTACGGTATTTGACTCGAGTAAGGTAGGAATGATGGCAGAGTATGAGCTGAGGTCATCTGGTGCAATGAAGGCGAGGTAGAAGACTGTGACAAAGGAGGTGGCAAGACATTCTGCTGGACAGGTGGAGAATTAACCGCCTCCTCATCATCAAAACTTTCATTTGACTTTGATTTTCTTTTCCTCGGTTTAGAGGTCTTGGAAGCTTTACCCTTGGAAGACTTGGTTTCTTTCACACCCTGAGGACTTCCTTCAGCAGAATTTTTACCAAAGTTGTTTGATGATGATGATGAGGACAAACCTGGTCCAAGATCAAAGTCATCTTCTGTGCTGCCTTCACGAACAATGTCCCTCAGAGCATCATTAAACTGGACTGGTCCACCCTGAGTGATACTGGAATGTGTTACAAGTCCGTACTTTGACTGGCTGCTCTGACTGCCAGCCACCTGATTCACCATTCCATACAGACCATTGAGAAAGTTGTTCATATGAGAATCTGAATGTGTTGCATTTGCTTGGCTGTACACCTCTATTTGACCCAACGAAATTGTCTCAGAATGAGTATGATTATTGCTACATGATTGCATATCTGCATCTCTCTCAACTGCTTCTTGTTTTACACGAATCTGTCCGCCATCATGACTCGGCAGATTTCCATTTCTCATTTCCTGTTCAGAGGAATAGACTGGTTCCCTGAAAGACTGACTAGATATGGCTGGGCTGTAACTGGTCTGCTTCTGCGATTGCTGCTGATGCTGCTGAAGGTAATGATGATTTTGATGCTGATGATTATGAGAAAAGTCATTCTGCTGTGGGTAGGTGGACTGACTAGACCCCATACCGGGCATACCCGAAGTGTGAGGAATGACCTGATACGATCCTGAACTGAACTGAGACAACTGCTGTTCAAAGCCGGACAAGAACTGATCTGCAGAGTCCATAGACCCTTGATGTGAGAACTGAGACATAGAATCAAGTTCCCCGGGATAATCCTCGAGATTCTCAACCTTTGGTTCCTTTTTCACGGCAGTTTTCAGAGCAAGATCCGGAAAGGTTATCTCCGACTCCTGGAGATTGGGAAGTTTGCCAGTCAGGTGATCACGGAACTTTTTGAGTGCCTCATAGAACGGCACCTTGTCGACCGCCCTTGGCAACTGGCTGCATCGAGCGCTGGAGGAGGGCATTACGTACACAGCCTGGCAACACAGAATCATTCATATTTATAACTGGACTAATTCATTATTGACAAGTTAACATACTTTGTATACTTTTGTCAATTATTGTAGAAATACTCATTTAAAATTGTTTCAGAAAACTTTTCTAATAATATACTTATTATTAAAGAGTCATTGTTGTATTTTTTTGTCGCCTTATTTTTTTATAAGGGATGTCACATAAACATTAACTTGTTATCCAATTATTGTAACCAGTTTATTGACATACCTCACAGATATAAAATTTAAATAAGTTAACAAAACATCAAATAGCAAACTAAATGCTCAGTAAATAGCCTCTAATCGTGAGTTAAAGAAACACGCTGATTTTGTCTCTAATAATAGCCTCTAGTCCCTACCAGTGCCAAGTAAAATTTTTGCAAGTTACAAATCAAAACCTGATCCCTGTGTGTAACAGCAAAGGTCCTAGTTGATTGCTTTATTACTTTATTTATTCCCTTGTTAGTGAAATAAACAGTACAACTTCTTGCTATAATGGGCAGTATATTTAGAAATGAAATTTTTATGATTTATGAAAAAAATATATTTTAAAAAAGCTTCAGGTTAAGGTTGACCTAGAAAATGTACCGGCAAATCGGATAATCAGTGGGGTTAACCTGTTGAATTCCTTTTTTTCATAGTTATTTTGGGTAATGTGTTAGCTACATACTAGTAGTTCAATAAATCTGTAATCAGCATGGCACAACTTGGCAGGCACAAAAATTCAAATACATTCTAAAATGGAGCATAATCACAAGGCCCTATGACCTGAGCAATCATGAGATATGCACACAACAGCCATTCCAGTGTTAATCCTGCATGGTTCACTCTTACCGTTTCAGTGCCAGGCAGAGGCTCCGGCTGTTTGCCAAAGTGAAAGTTCTTGTGACCGACAAATATCTCGTAGATACCTGAAACATGCAATAATGAGGGCGAGTGAAGACAACAAATGAACAAAGCAAGCAATATTTTTTAACACAGGATGATAGGAAATGACAAAACCATTATCTTTACGGCTTTAACCCACGGTCTAAAGATTGGATGAGTAGTGTTGAAATCTTGTGTACGAAGGTGTTGAAATCTTGTGTACGAAGCCCTAGTGATTTCATACCGCACATATTAACTTCTTGCGGTGCATTATCTGACAAAAAACTATGACCTACAAGTATCGCTGCGATTCAATAACAGCTTCATACTGAATATTTATCAAAATATGTCTCTTAAAAGCAAGATTTTATTAGTTTTCTTATGAAGCTTTGCTCATAATTGTCACATACTGCTGTTGCATGGATAAACTTACTCTTTTTCAATATACACGTACAGTTCCATAAATCCAACTGTCAAACATTGCACATACAAAAACAGGCAAACAGAGAAATAAACATAATGGACCAACTATTCTTTGTGAGCTTTTACCGAAACAACAACAACCATCATTGTAACAAGATGTGTTTGTGAAACACAATGTCCCCCTATATGACGTTTGACCTTGTAGGATGACCTTGACCTTGTGAAGAATGACCTTGACCTTTCACCACTCAAAATGTGCAGCTCCATGAGATACACATGCATGCCAAATATCAAGTTGCTATCTTCAATATTGCATAAGTATTCATAAAATAAGCGATTTCGGTCACATATATTTGACCTCTGACCTTGAAGGATGACCTTGACCTTTCACCACTCAAAATGTGCAGCTCCATGAGATACACATGCATGCCAAATATCAAGTTGCTATCTTCAATATTGCAAAAGTATTCATAAAATGAGCGATTTTGGCCACATATATTTGACCTCTGACCTTGAAGGATGACCTTGACCTTTCACCACTCAAAATGTGCAGCTTCATGAGATACACATGCATGCCAAATATCAAGTTGCTATCTTCAATATAGCAAAAGTTATTGCAAAATGTTAAAGTTGGCGCAAACAGACCAACAGACAGGGCAAAAACAATATGTCCCCCACTACTATAGTGGGGGACATAAAAAGAGCCAAGTGATTTATAAATCCACAGGTAACATCATAGATATACACAAACTTGAACCATTTAAAGCTTGTACTAGATAAGATAGATCATTTTAAGCTCTGCAGACAGAAATGAATCACAACAAGCCTGAGTGTTCATATTATGGAAATATTGAATTATTGTGCAGGAATTTATCAGACTGTAGTTTTTTTCATAATATTTCGGATCATGAAGTTCATGGACACAACATGCCATTTTCACACTGAGGGAAAATAGACAATGTAAAGCTAAACTGTTTTTGTTCATGTATGCTATGTATGCGTTGGCTCTGACCATAATTTATTGAAAAATAACCTATGATTTTGTCTTTGTTTATATGTAAGTTTACCCATGCAGTGTAAGAGGACACTTTAGAGCCTCTCAAGGTTAAACTCCTACATGTAAATACCTTTTCCATTGAACACAGCAATCTTGGGTTTATATTGGAGAAGTTTCTCAGTCAGCAGTTGAGCACCTTCTTTGATTTCCTTCCTGAAATATTTAAGTGAGAAACAATTTCTGAAAAGACTGCAAACAACAAGACAAACTGACAGATAGACAGATAATGCAAACAAATATACCCTCATATGGTGGTATAATCAACCACTTTTACATTGTGATATACAGCACAATTTCTTGTTGCACAAAACAACTAAATGATACCATTTAAACAAAGCATAAATGCTAAGCATCAAAATCTTGTATGTTCATTTCAGTTAAGAAATTGATTTTATTTGAAGCATTTATTATATTTTGATTCAATTCATTTTCTTGGGTATGTTTCACATATCCTTTATTTCAATAGGAACATAGGACTATAATACCTCTATTTGAGCCACGTTCTGAGAAAGCGGGGCTTAACACATAGTAATATCAGAGGACACTTTCCGCAAAGTTACATCCCTGATAAGCCTGCGATAACTGCACAGGCTAATCTGGGACGACACTTTGCAACCATGTGTAAAGCACTGTTTTCCCAGAGTGAGGCTCATTTCTTTTTTTTACTCAACATTCAAAAGGTTACTTATATGTGTCACCGGGCCACGGTACATACATGTATCCACCACACAAAGTGCCCCTACATACTTGGTGAGATCAGCACTGCCCCTGGTCGTCCTAGCAACTATGTTGGTGAAGCCGATACCGTACTCAAGCAACTTGAAGTCCTGCATGGCGTTCATGGGCTCTGGGATCAGCCCAGACAGGTACATACACTTCCCTGGAACATGGGGTGAGAACAGATATGAGCCTTGCTCTGGGTAACACGACTAAATGCATGTGCGTAAAGTGTCGTCCCTCATAAGTTTTTTGCACTGGATTTTGGCAAAAAGCAGTCTTTCTTTCAACAAAAAAATACCATTTAAGAGGAAGGAGTCACCCTGATTAGCCTATGTGGACTGCACAGGCTAATCTGAGATGACTTTTTATGCACATGCATTGAGCCCTGTTTTCCCAGAGTGCAACTCTTTTCATCACAAGAACAAGTGCCTTACAGGAAAAAATGTCATGGAGATGGGCACTTTTCCTGAAAGAAGGGTAAGAACATTATAGAATTGACTAAACAAAGTACAACAGTGTCCATTTAATAATAAAAACACTGATTTTTTACTTATTTCTTAATGCTTAGACAGTTTTATTCAGGTTTTCTGACCAGATGATTGCATAAACTTGCACCTTCTCTACATGGTAAACCTCATTTACAGATATTACAATTTACTTAATATGAGCAGCATTCTGGGGAAACTGTGCTTAATGTATGTGTGTTGAGTGTGTGTGCTTAATGTATGTGTGTTGAGTGTGTGTGCTTAATGTATGTGTGTTGAGTGTGTGTGCTTAATGTATGTGTGTTGAGTGTGTGTGCTTAATGTATGTGTGTTGAGTGTGTGTGCTTAATGTATGTGTGTTGAGTGTGTGTGCTTAATGTATGTGTGTTGAGTGTGTGTGCTTAATGTATGTGTGTTGAGTGTGTGTGCTTAATGTATGTGTGTTGAGTGTGTGCGCTTAATGTATGTGTGTTGAGTGTGTGTGCTTAATGTATGTGTGTTGAGTGTGTGTGCTTAATGTATGTGTGTTGAGTGTGTGTGCTTAATGTATGTGTGTTGAGTGTGTGTGCTTAATGTATGTGTGTTGAGTGTGTGCACTTAATGTATGTGTGTTGAGTGTGTGTGCTTAATGTTTGAGTGTTGAGTGTAATCCCAGTTTTTCCTGTGCAGTGTGCAGACGCTAATCAGTGTAATCCCAGTTTTTCCTGTGCAGTGTGCAGACGCTAATCAGTGTAATCCCAGTTTTGCCTGTGCAGTGTGCAGACGCTAATCAGTGTAATCCCAGTTTTGCCTGTGCAGTGTGCAGACGCTAATCAGTGTAATCCCAGTTTTTCCTGTGCAGTGTGCAGACGCTAATCAGTGTAATCCCAGTTTTGCCTGTGCAGTGTGCAGACGCTAATCAGTGTAATCCCAGTTTTACCTGTGCAGTGTGCAGACGCTAATCAGTGTAATCCCAGTTTTGCCTGTGCAGTGTGCAGACGCTAATCAGTGTAATCCCAGTTTTGCCTGTGCAGTGTGCAGACGCTAATCAGTGTAATCCCAGTTTTACCTGTGCAGTGTGCAGACGCTAATCAGTGTAATCCCAGTTTTGCCTGTGCAGTGTGCAGACGCTAATCAGTGTAATCCCAGTTTTGCCTGTGCAGTGTGCAGACGCTAATCAGTGTAATCCCAGTTTTGCCTGTGCAGTGTGCAGACGCTAATCAGTGTAATCCCAGTTTTTCCTGTGCAGTGTGCACATGCTAATCAGGGAGGACACTATCTGCATCCTCTGGATTTCCATTTAGAAGAGACAAATTTTAGAGATGTGTTTGTCAGAAACACAATGCCCCCTTCTGCGCCGCTTTGAAGACATATCTTTGACCTTGAAGGATGACCTTGACCTTTCACCACTCAAAATATGCAGCTCCATGAGATACACATGCATGCCAAATATCAAGTTGCTATCTTCAATATTGCAAAAGTTATGACCAATGTTAAAGTTTTCGGACGGACGGACAGACTTACAGACATTGACCTTTGACCTTGACCTTTCACCACTAACAATGTGCAGCTCCATCAGATACACATGCATGCCAAATATCAAGTTGCTATCTTCAATACTGCAAAAGTTATGACCAATGTTAAAGTTTTCGGACGGACGGACAGACTGACAGACGGATAGTACAAAAACTATATGCCACCCTTCGGAGGCAAAAAAGGTCATAACAGCGAAAATTGTCTTTCCTTATTAGCCTGTGCTTACTGAACAGTCTAATTTGGGATGAACCTTTACGCAACATGCATTCAGACCAATTTTCCCCTAAAAGAGGCGAATATTTACATCTCATAAGTATATAGCATACATCACTCACAGAAATGGTTGCCTGGTCCAGCATAATGGTGGCCCACGAAGGCTGCGTACAGGCCTGGATTGATACCAACCTGCAAAAACATGCCAACAATTTAATGGAGTTAGGCATAACAATTGTTTATTATTTGTTTCTCTTCACACTATTTGCGACGCATTTTGCAACAAGAGATGTGTTCGTCAGAAAAACAATGCCCCCTACTGCACCGCTTTGAAATAAAATTTCTATTTATCATTTGGCTGGTATAGAAATCATCTCCCTTTAAAGCTTATTAATTCCCTTGGATTTTGTCAAATCCAACCGGAGGGGGGGGGGGGGGGTGTCTGTAGACAGTAATGATAATTATATCATAAAAAAAAACCTTTGACAAATCAATCATATCAGTTATAAATAATCAAAATAAAAAAATCTGTACAGTAACTGTGAAAAGAACTTAAATTCTTGGTAAGGAAATATATAATATGAGATTTATAGTTATATAAATTACTTCCCTTGAAAATAATTGCCTCTAACAAATCTCTATTTTTAGTAGAAAATAATTAAAAGCCACTACCGTGACTGTAGATTCACCACTCAAAATGTTGCTATGTTCAATATTGAATAATTATCTCCCTTTAAAGCTTATTACTTCCATTGGATTTGTATTTTTGACCTCAGACCTTGAAGGATAACATTGACCTTTTACCCCGATGTGTTTTTTCAGAAACACAATGCCGCCTACTGCGCCGCTTTGATTTATTTAACAACAAGGGACAAAATTGTCACAAAACCAGGTTTTCAATATAAACAAGCGTTCTTGAGTTATCGTCTGACAACCACCTGGTGGACGGACGGACGGACCGACCTACTGACCGACCGACCGACATGAGCAAAGCAATATACCCCCTCTTCTTCGAAGGGGGGCATAAAAAAGTCTGATAAAGGGAGACAACTGCAACTCAAAATGTGCATTGCTACTGATTGTTCATCACTATGACCCCCCTTGTTTCAAAATCAATCTGTTTTTTGACCCCGTGACCTAGTTTCTGACCCGGCATGACCCATACTCGAACTTGACCTAGACATTTTCTAGATACAACTTCTGACCAAGTTTCGTCAAAATGAGATGAAAACTATTTGAATAAGAGAGCAGACAACATGCTCAATGTTTAGAATGCACTAAGTGACGCTGTGACCTTGTTTTTAACCAGGCATGACCCATATTCGAACTTGACCTAGATATTGTCTAGATACAACTTCTGGCCAAGTTTTGTAAAGATCTGATGAAAACTATTTGAATTAGAGAGCAGACAAGCTTGTTCTGTCTGCCCGCCAGTCAGCCCGCCGGCATTCACAAATCTAATAACCAGTTTTTTCTTTCGGACAATCTGGTTAAAAATATATACCGGTAAGTTGGCAGGTCAGATAATTATGTCCATTTAAAGCTTATTACTTCCCTTGGATTTGTTTTTTCGACCCTAGACCATGAAAGGATGATGTTCACCTTGAAATTTTACCACTCAAAATGTGCAGCTCCATGAGATACACATGCATGCAAAATATGAAGTTGCTATCTTCAATATTTGAAAAGTTATGGCCAATGTAAAAGTTTTTTTTCAGACCGAGGGACAGACTGACATACTGACGGACAGTTCAACTGCTATATGCAACCCTACCGGGGGCATAAACATGGCCTTCTGAAAACTGTTGCACCAGATATGCCTCTGTATCTGTATATTTTGATATCAAAATGTACAGCTTCATGATAATGCCGCTTTGAAATTAAAAAAAATAAATTGACCTTTGACCTTGAAGGATGACCTTGACCTTGAAGGATGACCTTGACCTTGAACTTTCACCACTCAAAATGTGCAGCTTCATGAGAACGCCGCTTTGATTTTTTTTTTTTTTGATTTTTTTACCTTTGACCTTGAAGCTGACCTTGACTCTGAAGGATGACCTTGACCTTGAACTTCCACCACTCAAAATGTGCAGCTACATGATAATGCTGCGTTGAATTTTTGTTTACCTTTGACCTTGAAGGATGACCTTGACCTTGAAGGATGACCATGAACTTCCACCACTCAACATGTGCAGCTTCATGAGAATGCTGCTTTGATTTAATTTTTTGACCTTTGACCTTGAAGGATGACCTTGACCTTGGACTTCCACCACTCAAAATGTGCAGCTTCATGAGATACACATGCATTTCGAATATCAAGTTGCTATCTCAATATTGAAAAAGTTATGGCCAATGTTAAAGTTTTTGTACAGACAGACGCCATATATTTGACATTTGACCTTGAAGGATGACCTTGACCTTCACCTATCACCACTCAAAATGTTCAGCTCCATAAGATACACATGCATGCCAAATATCAAGTTGCTATCTTCAATAGTGAAAAAGTTATGGAAAATGTTAAAGTTTTTTTCGAACGGACAGACTGACTGACATACTGACGGACAGTTCAATTGCTATATGCCACCCTACTGGGGGCATAAAAACTTTGCTTGACTTTACAGCCAAAAGGTAGCTCCTGATCATGCAGACTCCAGGCTACGCTGGCCTCCTTTATTTAGTGTTAACCTCACCCAAAAATATTTCTTTACCTACAATTAAGTCACAAAAATTATTTGAGACCACTTTTAATAAACTGCTCCACTTAGCATTTAATTTGGATCCTGGTAGTTAATCTGACTGTGTACCTTGAAATTGTTGGAAACTGTCAATGATATGGAATTATAATGGGAAAATAAGTGTTTTTTTCATTTGTGACAGGCACTTTATTATGAAGTATTCATTATACACGTACATAAGTCACTGTATTTTTAATCTGTTTTACATGTATATACAATGGAGCAATGCAACTTGTAAGTTTTAGACGTTCAATAATTTTGTCAACCCAGTCACCAAAGCAATAAATACAAGAGCTCCGCAGTCGACGACAAATGCCCACCTACATGTATAAAACAGGGCCTTGACACAGTAATTTTTTGCAACAAACCTGAAGTTAATCTTATCATTACAGTGTTAATTATATGAATGTCAATAGTCATTCTAAAAATAAAATACAGCACTCTTCTAAAATTAAAAAGATTTGTTGTATTAAAAACAAGAGATGTGTTTGTCAGAAACACAATGCCCCCTGTTGCGCCGCTTAAAATAAAATTTCAATATATCATTTGGCAGGTTTAGAAATTATCTCCCTTTTATAGCTTATTACTTCCCTTGGATTGTATTTTTTGACTTTTGACTGTGAAGGATGACATTGACCATTAAATTTGTTTCAGATTACATGTATATCCTTTTGAACAAGAGGGCCATGATGGCCCTGTATCGCTCCACTGTTTTTTTATGCGAAAAAAGCATGCAATGCGCATGGGTTGAAATGTCCTCAAGAATGTGACTTTCTCTTTCTATCCCTCGTCCCACTGGGCGCTTAAAAGTTGGAAGGGTGAGCATTTTTATACATGGAAAAAGTTACTACCTTGTTAACTAAACAAGACTAAAAAGCCAGGGAATTGTTACACAGGTCCTTTGCTTATAACGTAGGTACATTTATCTCTCCAAAAGATATTGTCGTTCTTTCTATTTCACATATTTTTAAATGCTGAAGATCAAATCTACGCATTTGATTTGAAACAGATTCACAAGGCACATAGGAATCAAAATGCCTTAACCCTTTACCGAACGACACATTTTGGACTTTCCCAATTTGAAAGAGGTTGCAGACGACAATTGAATTGTAATGGAATATGAAGGAAATGATCAGGTAGGATATTCTGAAATAATTGTGATACAAGAGTTCCGCGGTCGGAGATGACCGCATTGAAGCCGGATTTTTGATTTAAATGACAGGAAAGTCCAAGCATACCAAAGTTATAACAATTTTAACATTTTAACATTGAAGGTCACAGTGACCTTGACCTTCAAATGAATGACATTGAAATGAGCAGTGGTGATCTTCTAGTACTGGCCAACCTTTATGTCAAGTTTGAAGACTCTAGGTACAAGCATACCAGTTATAACATGGAATAAGAACTTTAACATTTTTACCTACCAAAGTTATAAGAACTTTAACATTTTTACATTCAAGGTCACAGTGACCTTGACCTTAGAATGAATGACCTTGAAATGACCAGTGGTCATCTAAGTGTGCTTGCAAACCTTCATGTCAAGTTTGAAGACTCTATGTCCAAGCATACCAAAGTTATAACAATTTTAACATTTTAACATTTAAGGTCACAGTGACCTTGACCTTCAAATGAATGACATTGAAATGACCAGTGGTCATCTTCTAGTACTGGCCAATCTTTATTTCAAGTTTGAAGACTCTAGGTACAAGCATACCAAAGTTATAACATGAAATAAGAACTTTAACATTTTTACATTCAAGGTCACAGTGACCTTGACCTTCAAATGAATGACCTTGAAATGTCCAGTGGTTACTTACTAGTTCTGGCCAACCTTCATGTCAAGTTTCAAGACTCTAGGTCCAAGCATACCAAAGTTATAACAACTTTAACATTTTTACATTCAAGGTCACAGTGACCTTGACCTTCAAATGAATGACCTTGAAATGTCCAGTGGTTACTTACTAGTTCTGGCCAACCTTCATGTCAAGTTTCAAGACTCTAGGTCCAAGCATACCAAAGTTATAACAACTTTAACATTTTTATATTGAAGGTCACAGTGACCTTCACCTTCAAATGAATGACCTTGAAATGACCAGTGGTCATCTGTTAATCCTGGCCAACCTTCATGTCAAGTTTGAAGACTCTAGGTCCAAGCATACCAAAGTTATACCATGAAATAAGAACTTTAACATTTTTACATTCAAGGTCACAGTGACCTTGACCTTCAAATGAATGACCTTGAAATGACCAGTGGTTACTAACTAGTTATGGCCAACCTTCATGTCAAGTTTCAAGACTCTAGGTCCAAGCATACCAAAGTTATAAGAACTTTAACATTTTTTATATTGAAGGTCACAGTGACCTTGACCTTCAAATGAATGACCTTGAAATGACCAGTGGTCATCTGTTAATCCTGGCCAACCTTCATGTCAAGTTTGAAGACTCTAGGTCCAAGCATACCAAAGTTATACCATGAAATAAGAACTTTAACATTTTCGAGCACGCCGCCACCCCGCCCGCCCCCCCCGCCCGCCCGACAACATCAATCTATAAGCCGAGATTTTTTCGAAAAAAATCCGGCTAAAAAGGAGAAATTGCTCATCTTGAGCAATTTCACCTTTTATCACAATTATTTATAAAGTTGTCAGCTACAAACCCGTAAAATCCTGTTAGTGTATGGTAAAGGGTTAATAATCTCTGGTTCCTTCTTAGAGCCTTTCACACATTTATAACAAATACAATATTAGCATCTTTCTTTGTAAAGAATCATCTCAAAATATATTTTACAACCCACACATTCCTAAGACCAACAGGCCTGAGATTATTTAGCTAAAGAAACTTCAGCATACAGTTCATATAGTATTGACAGACCTGTACGCTGAAGCCAACCCCGTATCCAAAGTCAACCAAAGTTGTAACATATTTATGTCACGCTATAAATAAAAGAAAGCTCATTTTCTTGGATACATTTCTACACATATTGGTGAATAAATATAAATTACTGCAATGGGGAATATTTTAAGGTTCAAATGTTAAAATGCATCTTACAACAGATGAAAATAACTCTCATCAGTCTGAAATTCACAAATTTGACACTATTGTCGCTTTGTCACATGACGAGTTTTCATTTGGATACTTTCGGATCGACCTTGACATTTTATGCTGAAATTGTAAACAATACTTTCGTTTTCTGAAATCTATTATTTGTGATTAACAACTTACGTCTGGTGGATTATACGACTGATTTCAGTGTGAATCAGGTAGTTTTAAATACACTACAATTTGTTTACAAAACAAGCCAGAATAATCTAAAATACCGAGAAATGTCATTCTGAATTTGAAAACACTTGAGCACATGGTATGTTACTAAAAATAGAAATAACTTTATATGACCATGAAATCACAGGAGATTCGCATTTCAAGAAAGTCTGTCACATCGCTGTTTTTCTCGATATGTAAGAGCAGAAAAGTTTAATTTTAAATGTTTAAGATAGTAGTTTGTGAAAGAATATATCAGTTAAATGTGAAAAATGTCAATCTTTCCGATCAAGTGGTTGATTTGGGCCAATAACTGCATTTAAAAGCTGTTTTGGACAGGTCTTTGTTAACTGTCATCTTTTCGGGAATTTCTGGCTGACTTTCCTAATGGGGTTGGTTCATAACTATAAAGTCGCGCCAGTCAAAAATCATAAAAAGCCACATTTCAAGTTATGGTAGTCAGAACTAGAGAATATTATGATAATCTAAAGATTATTTCTTATATTTATAAATGTATTTAATTAAGTAATACATTTGACTCATAAGATCAATTCATAACTTGTATTAAGCAAATTATAAAATGGTCCGAAATATATATGGATCGTTGAGCAATCGACAATCATATCCACAATTCATGAGCCGCGATTCACAAATGGAATAATGAATCATTAATTGTTAAAAAGCAGCATACATACAGTTAAGTCCGGTAATCTTGCGCGTCCGGTAATCTTGCGCACTTCCCATTTACGAATCTCGCACACGACAACTGGCTTTCTTTAGTGATGAAAAATGGAATTTCACATTTTTAATAATTAACAAATTTAAAAAGTATGTAATCCATGCAAAATAAAATTCGATCATTACATTTAAACACCGGTTGCGTCATCCGTATACATCATAAACACTGGCCCTCTTACGAAAAATTCAAAATGGATCACAAATTCCCTGCTGTCTTTAGCTTTTTCATACTTTAAATTAAGAATTCATAAATCCAACGTGTAATTTAGCATTCCATTGCACAATTTCCGAACAGTTATGGTATTTTTGGCCATGAAAAAATAGCGCATCAGACCGACATAGTCAATTTTTTCCCGTAGTCATTATTTCCCGCCATTCTGTCAAACCAATTTGTTATGATCTCGCATGCGCAATGGCCTAGTTTTGATATTTTCTGTAAACTATGGATGCATGTTCGTGGTTAAATCAAACCCATTATGCATAAACATTTTTTTTCACGCATACAGGTACTTTTTTATTTATTGTACACTTTTACTAGTGACTATATTTATGTGTTGATTTGTAGTGAACAAAAAACTGCACTAGAAATCAACATTTAATTTCAATGGTTTTACAAACCGATTTTAAAAATATTTTTCTGGAATGTTTTTTTGTCAATAATTGGACACCATATGTCTACAATTTTCCTTAACGAGGTCATTACAAAAAGTGCGCAAAATTACCAGACACTGAGATAGTTTGAAAATGAGGTGAGTCATGTTTGTTTTGAAATCAAATCGGACAGTTCTTCACTGAATTAATCAGATATTTTTGTGTTAATAAGCACATGAATTTATTATTTCCATAATAAATTTAGATATTATGTTGTGAATTTATAAAAGAACATGTTTTTAAACCAATTGACCCTTAACTGCGCAAGATAACCTGGACAGCATCGTATACCATAGTTAAGAACTATGCACTCCATTAATTCCAACACCTTCTCTTGGATACAAAGTTTGAGTTTACCATGCAGTATCATATATTGACTTTTCTTGAAATAATTATGTTCATGGAAGTTGTGTTTTTAAAATCAATAAGATATTATTAAACTGGTTAAAACACTACAAAAAAGACATGAAATTAACATGTCATCCGAATTTTTTTTATTCGGATATATGTTCACTTTCGACATATTTGAATAAAATCCGACTTTTTTTCAGTTTATAAGAAAAACACTCATAACAATTTTTCTCACTTTAATTTCTTTGTAAGCAGTCACCATCTGATCTAAAATGGCACTAAATGACAGGGTTTTATCTCATGTTTACAAGATGTTGTTGTTGTTGTTGGTCACAGCCACACGGCCGCAGTAATCTCCCCTGGTAAACTTCATATGTTCAGTTTTGTGACTCCTGGTGCAGGGTCAAATTTGAGTCCCTGGGAATAATTTGAACACATTTGGTAGAGGACTTTAGATATCACTTCACACCAAATTTAGTAGCCCTAGGCTCTATAATTATGAACAAGAAGATTTTTAAAGTTTGCACAAAATAGGCCTTACTTAAGCATATGGTTATTTTTGTGACCCCCGTGCAGGGTCAAATTTGTCCCCAGGGGCATAATTTGAACAAAATAAGTAGAGAACTATTAGATGTCACTACATACCGAATTTGGTAGAAATAGGCCTAATGGTTATGGACAAGAAGTTTTTAAAGTTTGCACAAAATGAGCCCAATATAAGCATATGTTCAATTTAGTAATGGTCAAATTTGATCCCAGGGGCTCAATTTGAACAAACTTGGTAGAGGACTATTAGATGTTATTACATACTAAATTTGGAAGCCTTATGCCATACGGTTAAGGACAAGAAGATTTTTAAAGTTTTCACAAAATAGGTCGTATCTAAGCACATATTCAATTTTTTGACCTCCCGGGCTGAGTCAAATTTGACCCCAGGGGCATAATTTGAAGAAACTTGGTAGAGGACTATAAGATGTCACTACATACCACATTTGGTAGCCCTAGGCCCAATGGTTATGGACGAAAAGATTTTTAAAGTTTTCACAAAATAGTCCTTATATAAGCAAATTTTCAA
The DNA here is from genome assembly GCF_020536995.1 of Dreissena polymorpha. Lineage (NCBI taxonomy): Eukaryota > Metazoa > Mollusca > Bivalvia > Myida > Dreissenidae > Dreissena > Dreissena polymorpha. Next base: position 159,782,621 of record NC_068355.1, read on the forward strand.
TTTTTTGACCCCCCGGGGCAGGGTCAAATTTGACCCCAGGGGCATAATTTGAAGACACTTGGTAAAGGACTATAAGATGTCAATACATACCAAATTTTGTAGCCCTAGGCCCAATGGTTATGGACGAGTAGATTTTAAAAGTTTTTACAAAATAGGCCTTATATAAGCAAATTTTCAATTTTCTGACCTCCCAGGGCTGGGTCAAATTTGACCCCAGGGGCATAATTTGAAGAAACTTGGTATAGGACTATAAGATGTCACTACATACTAAATTTGGTAGCCTTAGGCCCAATGGTTATGGACGAGAAGATTTTTAAAGTTTTCACAAAATAGGCCTTATATAAGCAAATTTTCAATTTTTTGACCCCCTGGGGCAGGGTCAAATTTGATCCCAGGGGCATAATTTGAACAAATTTGAAAAAGGTTCACCCCAGGAACATTCCTGAGAAATTTCATCAGAATGGGACCAGTAGTTCAGGAGAAGAAGATGTTTAAAGACGAATATCATTGAGACCAATCTTTTGACCAAATTTCATGGAGATTGGACAATAAATGTGGCCTCTAGAGTGTTCAGAAGGTTTTCTATAGCCATATTAGGAAAAATGCCCCGCCCCTTGGCAGCCATGTTTTTCAAGCAAACATAACAATTTCGAACTCATCCAAGATATCATACAGATCAATCTTCTGACCAAATTTCATGAAGATTGGACAATAAATGTGGCCTCTAGAGTGTTAACAAGGTTTTACTATAGCCATATGAGGAAAACTGCCCGCCCCCTGGCGCCCATGTTTTTTCACCGATCTGGACCATTTTCAAACTCTTCTGAGATATCACTGAAACCAATGTTTTGACCAAGTTTCAAGATGATTGGGCAAATATTGTGACTTCTAGAGTGTTCACAAGGTTTCTCGATAGCCATACAAGGAATACTGCCCCGCCCCCTGGCGGCCATGTTTTTCAACTGACCGGAACCATTTTTGAACTCAACCAACATATCATTTAGACAAACATTTTGACAAAGTTACATGAAGATTGGGCATCAAAGTGACTTCTACAGTGTTCACAAGGTTTTTCTTTTCTTGACCTAGTGACCTAGTTTTTGACCCAGCATGACCCAGTTTCAAACTCAGTCGAGGTATCAATGGGACAATATTCTGACCAAATTTCATGAAGTACAGACAATAAATGTGGCCTTTAGAGCGTTCACAAGGCAAAATGTTGACGACGCACGACAAACAAAAGGCAATCACAAAAGCTCACCATGAGCACGTTGTGCTCAGATGAGCTAAAAAATTTAAAGCACGGACGCACACACGCATGCACGCACGCATGACAGACACTGGACCATGACATAAGCCCTGCTGGCCTCTGGCCAGTGGAGCTAAAAATATTACTTCCCTTGTGAAAATGATCTGTACCTGCCAAATGATATAAAATAGAAATTATCTCCCTTTAAAGTTGTTACTTCCCTTGGATTTTGTTTTTTTACTTTTGACCTTGAAGGATGACCTTGACCTATCAACACTCAAATTGCGCAGCTTTATGAGATACACATGCATGCCAAATATCAAGTTGCTATCTTCAATATTGCAAAAGTTATGGCCAATGTTCAAGTTTTCCGACGGACGGACTGACTGGCACACTGACGGACAGTTCAACTGCTATATGCCACCCTACCGGGGGCAAAAAAACTAACAGACTAATTTATTCAACTACAAAATGGCTACTCAACTTTAAGGTATCATAGCTACAGGATAAACAAGAGGGCCTGAAAGGCCCAAGGTATCCCCCGCAACATATGCTTTGTTTGAGGATGGGTGCAAATTGGACGGATGAACATAATGATAGATGGATGGACGGAGGACAATAACACAAAACTAAGACAAAGGAAGGTTCTTAAGCCTTCACAATTTATTTAGGTGAATTAATAAGTCATGCGTTTTCCACAAAAACATTCAACGTTTACATATACCAAGTTTCAAAGAAATCCGCCAAAGCGCTTACAAGATATGGCTCCGGACACAAAAATGCCTATAGTAAAAAGCATTTTTTCAAGATACAAAGGGCCATAAGTCTGTTTTTAACAGATGGTGTACAATGCCATTTGGCGTGCATCATCCTCTTATGCATATATATACTCATACCAAGTTTAAATGAAATCCGCCAAAGCACTTCCAAGATATGGCTCCGGACACAAAAGTGCCTATAGTAAAAAGCATTTTTTCAAGATACAAAGGGCCTCAAGTCTGTTTTTAACAGATGGTGTACAATGCCATTTGGCGAGCATCATCCTCTTATGCATATATATACTCATACCAAGTTTAAATGAAATCCGCCAAAGAACTTCCAAGATATGGCTCTGGACACTTAAAAGCATTTTTTCAAGATACAAAGGGCCATAAGTCTGTTTTTAACAGATGTTGTACAATGCCATTTGGCGTGCATCATCCTCTTATGCATATATATACCAAGTTTAAATGAAATCCACCAAAGAACTTCCAAGATATGGCTCCGGACACAAAAGTGCCGGACGGACGGACAGCCGGACGGACAACGCCAAAACAATATCCCTCCGCCTCTGGCAGGGGATAACAAGCAAATTTGTTGAATTTATACATGTATCCCCTGCCAAATACATTTGTCTATGGGTGGGTGCAAATTCCTTGATATACAATATAAACTTGAAACAAATAATTAAATGTAGGGAAAATGTTTTATGCTTTGTTATGTTTTGCAATTCTCCTTATTGATATTTAAGAAAGTGTAGGGTTATGGTTCTTGTGGAAGGCAATTTTCCTCATTGATTTCTATACAGCCATGTTGAAATCATGTATCTTATCTGAGATACAGCCCTGATAAGTAATATCATACGAAAATAACAAACAGCAATAACTCTTATTTACAAAAGTGTTGAGTTATGGTTCTTGTGCATGACGGTTCTTCCAATTGATTTCTACAAACCCATGAAGTTTCATGTTGAAATATTGTATCACATCTGAGCTATAGCCCTGAAAAGCTATATTATACATAAAAAACAAGGGTAATAACTCAGGCCTTTTCCGCTCCATTTTGGGAAAACCCCACACTGGAATTTTGGGAATTTCACAATGTGAAAAAACCCATTTTGTGAAAAAAATTAAACGCAAAACTGACTCAATTGGGAAAAACAATCGCATGTTAAAATAACGACTATTTTGATAACATATGATTAAAATTTAACAAAATATTATGAACATGTGTGATAAGTGCAGGTTTATTAATCTTATTTTGGGGAAAGGGCATGGCCTTTTTTGAGGTGAAAAAATCGTGCGAAACGCCGGATTTTGAGGAAATAAGGAAAGTCTTAAATAACCAATTTAACATATTTTACTGTTTTTAAAACAAATTCAAGGCAACGGATAGTTTAATTCTGCAATCTATTTTCTACACTGGATCAGGTTTACTTATATATATAAGGCCACTCCAAAGTTATATGTTGGTCGTCGGATTTGCCGCACCTATTTTTTCAAAATGGAAAAAAAATAAATATTTTTTTTACCCCTCGCTCTCATTTTTTGTGTTCTTCTGTAACCATAGCGCATGTTTTTTTTCAATTTGTGAAAGAAAAAAACAAGAGGGTCATGGTGGCCCTGTATCGCTCCACTGTTTTTTATGCGAAAAAAGCATCACAATGCGCATTGGTTGAAATGTACTCAAGAATGTGACTTTCTCTTTCTATCCCTCGTCCCACTGGGCGCTTAAGTTGGAAGAGTGAGCATTTTTTATATATTGAAAACGTTACTACAGTGTTAACTAAACAGACTAAAAAGTTCGGGAATTGTCGCACAGGTCCTTTGCTTATAACGTAGGTACATTTATCTCTCCAAAAATATTGTCGTTCTTTCTATTTCACATATTTTTAGATGCTGAAGATCAAATCTACGCATGTTCTACAAGATTAATGAAAGTTCCTTCATTCAATCATGAATCTTTTTCCAAAATTCTAAAAAGTGTTTGTAAGTTTCAAAGTTTCTGTTACTTATATAGTTCATGACATATGCAAAATACCTAATGATGTAGATCACCTGAACTTTAATTCATTCTTGAGGCATTAGTGAGTGTAGCAGGATTGTTAAGATGGTGAAGAAATTGTTTATTGTACAAAGAAGATATTTGCCTGAGGAAACATAACGTTACACATTTTTCAGGTTCATGAGGTGCCGAAAGGCAGTAGGAATGATAACTTTGTAGAGGTTGTTTGTTAAACAAAGTAAATGTTTATGAGACAAAAAATTTAATTATAATTCATCAAGATATTGCGATAATGGCAACACTACTTGCATATGGCGTGAGGTTTAAAGAGATATCATGACAAACAATTAGCTTGACCTAACTTTCCTTTACTTTTTCCATCTGACATTGGTTACCTGTAATGTTTGTTTTTGAAAAATACTAGGATTGCCATATATTGAAATAAGGTATCTAACCTATTCTCTGATAGGTTGCTAGTAATAGACTTAGCGGCAGTCATGTTATAAACAATGGGATTGTTCACACCATTGGTAGAATATACTTTTAATAGAAACATCTTTTTTAAGTTGGATTCTCCTTACTTTTTTGCTACTGAATATTAAAATCACTTAATTTCAATGTAACAATTTGTTTTTACCGTATACTTGCGCTTATAAGACGCTTATAAGACGCACACAGACTTCGGACTTTATAATGTCCGATTTGAGACTTACCCGCGTGTAAGACGCGGTCAAATTTTGCCGTTTTCATCGGCCGAAAAAATGGCAAAATGTTAAAGAAAATCATCAATTAGTAACACATTGAGAATTTTTCAAACTCGCGCTGCATACAATGAGTAATTCACACAAGCCTGAAAAATAAAACAATCAAACAACAAAGTAAATAATATTTGTTTATTTCATGATATATTAGTGGCTTTTAATTTATTTTCAAGTATTATTCATGCAATAAAAATAACTATCGAATTAACTAACAATTGCGTATTTAATCATTTGCCCCAACAATTGCAAACATATTACGTTCGCAATATCAATGCACAAGCAAAATTGATCGTATCAGTCATCTTAATTGTATTGTTTGCCAGGTATTGAAAACTAATAGGCAGATATTTTGAAAGCGTTAAGTTTTATTAGCTAGATTATGCAAATTTTACGCCCATTGTCTATCAACAATAGGTATAACGCCTACTTTCATAAAATTAGCCAATCGTGTCATAGTGTGATAGACTCCGAAGCGCAGATCGAAATCACGTGTCAAGAAGAAAGCCATATGCGGATAATTGCATGCGGTTGCTCTTTGCTCCCGTCGGTTGCTCTTTGCTCCCCTTGTTGATGGCCCCTAATAAATAAGGTGTCATCGGCATTAGGGGGTCGTCTGAATAAATGTGTTTATTTAACAATTGACAGTTGCAAACTGGTAACTTATTTCAGAGGATACCCTAATTGCCAATTATGTCTTAATTGACAATTAACGACGTGGAACAAAGACGATCAGGTGATACAAACTTGTCAAGTAGCATTTCTAATTGGCAGCGTGTTTATTTAACAATTGACAGTTTCAAACTGAGAATTGATTATGCTGTTGTTTTAAGCATGTTGGCATCGTGTTGCCGCTTACACACATATACTATAATGGCCAATTTATATGACATTTAACGACATCGCGCGCAGACAATCAGGTGATACAAACTTTTCAAGAATAATCACGGACAATATAACGTCTAACGCCAAAAAAAATAACAAAATTCAAATAAAAAATTATAGACAACAAAATCAGTACCAATACATTTTATTACAAATAAATCGGTAACTGAACATAGCGTTCCAATACACGGTACAGGCCAATACAGACTTTAGAGAAAATGCAAATGGCTGCCGCGATGATTCAAAACAACTTGGCTAGCATAAGCCTAGTAAACTCGATATTTTGAATTTTTTTGTTTATTTTCACCAGTATCTCGCTTATAAGACGGGACCCCAACTGTAACTTATTAATTTGAGTCTTAAAAATGCGTCTTACAAGCGAAAGTATACGGTAAGTTTATCTTGAACAAATATTTTTTGCAATTTGTTTATAAATCATAAAATGATGTCATTCAATTTTTTTTTGATAAATAGGGTCTATAATAAAACACGAATTTTGAGAATGTTAACGTAAAAGAATAATACTAACCATTTGGTGAAAACAAACAAAACAATACAATTTTTTTAAATAAAATGTTATATACAAACAAGGTTAATGAACTAAATATTAACAAATACACTTGAGTGTTCTTCTTGTGTTAATGATGTATTAAACTGAGTTAAATTAATATATATAATTTGTTTACCTTTCAATATCTTGCATTTCACATCTTTAGTTCAATGCTATTTCAATTAACTGAACAGTGTGACAAACATAATAAAGCAGAATATGCATATGAATCTAATTATACACAGATCCACTTTCATAAAAATCAAATCATGTTGTCTATTTCCATGTTCAAAAGACCCTCTTCTAAATTGTTTTACATCGCGAGTAGACTGAACTCCCAATTTGCAAACAGAAACACTGGTTTCCGTGACACAAAATCACTGTGCACATTTCTAAACAAAATATGTGTTTCTTGTATCTAAAACGTAGTCTTTTTCGGTGACAAACACATTTCATTATTCCAATCAAACTAAATGATGTCAGTCGTTAATTCTATTGATATTTGTCATTTCAATAATATTAATTTTCGCATCACAACGGCGCCATTTGCATACGAAATACCAAACACATTTTATGAAACCGATTTTAATTGGAAGATTGGCAAACGACAACCAATTATTTCGCTCGTTTTATAAATGCTTAGGCAGAATCTACCAGTGTAAAATGCGGAGAGACTTCGTGGAACGCGGATATATTTAGCATATGTTCATTTTTGTGACCCCCAGGGCAGGGTCAAATTTGACCCAAGGGGCATAATTTGAACAAACTAAGTAGAGAACTATTGCATGTCACTACATACCGAATTTGGTAGCCCTAGGCCTTACGGTTATGGACAGGATTTTTTTTTAAGTTTGCACAAAATAGGCTTTACATAAGCATTTGTTCAATTTTTCTGACCCCCGGGGCAGGGTCAAATTTGACCCCAGGGGCATAATTTGAAGAAATTTGGTAGAGAACTATTAGATGACTCTACATACCCAATTTGATAACCCTAGGCCCAATGGTTATGGACGAGAAGATTTTGAAAGTTTTCACAAAATAGGCCTTATATAAGCAAATTTTCAATTTTGTGACCCCCAGGGCGGGGTCAAATTTGACCCCAGGAGCATAGTTTATACAAATTTGAAAGCGCGAGCAGTACATGTTTCGCTGTCGTGTCCATTTTAACAAATGCGGTGAAAAGTTCCTGCAGCCAACCCTTAAAAATATAAACACATCTTTTACGCTCTGTGACTTAGTTGAATGTGTTTGTTTACGTTCTAACATGCATCTATCAGCAAATACCGTTGAAACATGTTCAATTTCAAACAACATCGGGAAACATGACGTAAGTTTTGTTTTAATACTTTTTTTCATTAAATGGGCATATGGACGGTATTGTTTATATGTTTGAAAATTTTTCATATACACAATTTTAAGTGAACAAAAAATAAACATAAAATCATTAAATGCTTGTTCTAAAAGTTTCACAGGGGCAATGTTTTATCATTTTTAAAATACATGGTTGACGGAACATGTTTTACAGCTAGGTCTGTGTATTACAGAAATATTAAATAAGTTTTTTATAATGTATACATTTATTTCAGGAAAATACAATACCGTACTAGCCATCGATAGGCCCCTTTTAAAATAAGGTAGCAACAATTTATTATATGCATGGCCTTTGGCCGACTGTCTGTCATTATCATTTTGATGATTGTCCCTCTTCAAGTGCTATTGCAACATGGTATACCTTTTCACAGCTTGCAACATGGTATACCTTTTCACAGCTTTCACTGTTTAAAACTTCAAACAAATAGAAGCAGCACTAGGTAAACATGGTCCCTCACTTCAATCATATGGTTTACATGTATATTTTGTGGTCAAATGTCATATGCTACTTACTCCTATGAATATGAGGTCGATATATATTCTTTGTATAAGAATTGATTTGAATGTAAAATATAGCTGTTTAAACCTGTATCTGTTGATAATGCAATATTTTCTATCGCAATGTTTTTTTTTTTTTTTGTTCTTCGCTCTTCGCTCGCTCTATAATTTTCCTGTTTTCAAAAAAAATAATTTTTTCGCTCGCCTCTTCAACGTTTTTTTTAATCCGTACCCAGCAAATAAATTTGGAGTGGCCTAAAGGTTTAAAAAAAAAAAATTTTGTTTTTGGTGGGAATTGGGAATTTTTTTTCAATTGGGAAAAACAACCAGATTTGCATTGGGAATGGGGCGGAATTTTGGACCCGTGGCATAGGGCGGAAAAGGCCTGTAACTCTTATTAAAGAATGTATAGGGTTTTGGTTCTTGTGCATGGCACTTCTCCTCATTGATATTAATACATAAATGAAGTTTCATGTTGAAATCTTGAATGGTATCTGAGATATAGACCTGAAAAGTTACATCACACAAAAAAACAAAGGAAAATAACTCTTATTTAAAAAAGAGTTGGGTTATGGTCCTTGTGCATGGCACTTTTCCTCATTGATATCTAGTATACATCCATGAAGTTTGAAGTTATACGGTTTCTGAGATATAGCCTTGAAAAGTTTGTGACAGAGTGACAACACCTATTCTATATCCCTCCATCTTTGGCTGGGGATAATAAAATTACTGACATGTCATGTGATAGATAAAAAGACTAATTTAAAACAAGGTCATATTTTGATTGAAATTTTTGCTGCATCTCATGGCAAAATTGGCAAGGATTTTGTGCCTCAATGGCAAAACTATTTCAAAAAAAGAAACCTTTACTGAGTAAACGAAAACATTTGCTACATATCATATTGACAAAGGTTATCTTACAATGACAATGTCAAGATTCGGGGCCAGGTGGTCAGGCAGCAGTCTCTTGGCAACCTCCTCCTCAGGCATCCCCTTAAAGCGGTCCACCTTGCGTTTTTTCACCGTCACGTGGTCAGTTATCTTCTCCTGCTTCAACTTCTTAGGTTGACCCTTTATTTTTGGCGCACGTCCCATAATGCTAAATATAAATAACAATAAAATGCATGAAATTTTTCGACACAAATACGGTAGTGCTGATTATAAATAGGTAATTTATTTGCCCCTTTGTATGGTGATGCTGATAATTAATCTGTTAAATGTTTTTGGCACATGTTGAGTAGTGATGATGGTTAATTTCGGAAATGTTATGGAATATGTTAGTTAAGAACGATAATATATGTTTGCAATGTGTTTTTCATATGTCGTGTAGTGATGATAAAAAACGAGTGAAATGTTTTTGGCATATGTTTGGTATAATGTTCTGCATGTTAGCTTTTCCTTCTTGAGGTCCCAGGTTCGAATCAAAGGGCAGTTACTCTTTGTATACCTTTTCTTTGTAATTATAATTATTTAAAACTATTCCAGATTTTAAGATTTTGTTAAAAAGTAATTAAACACCATTTAAAACAAGAGCACCGCCTTGTGGGTGCAGACCGCTCATCTATTTTCTTTTTAAAGGTGAAGGGACTCTCATTTTCAATCACAAAGGAGGGAGGGGTGGAGTGAAGAGGGGTGTATAGTGTGGGCCGGTGTGGACATTTATTACATTATTTTCCAAAAATGCGGAAAAAAAATGCAAAAAAACTAGTGATGCAAGAGGTTACACAAATGATTAACCGGTTAACCTTTTTCCGTAACCAGTTATTAACCGGTTAATCGAAACGCCTAAAGTAGTTAAAATCATTTAGAGTACGTAAAATATGTCATACCGCTCTGTAGAAACAAAAGTAATTTCAAATTTGTAATCGCTTGCGTTGATAACAATCCAGTTTCGCATAGAAAATGAATTATAAAAGATATTTTCATAATTTTGTAAACATATGCTATATATTTTGTTTAGTTTTCCTGCGTAAATGCATAAGAGTAAAAAAATAAAGACCTACACAATGTTCATTTTAACGTATTATTAACTTATTTTTGGGTTGGCCGCTTATATTACCTTCGCGCCGTATCGCTCACAAAAATGGTGTGTTTCTTTGTTCATTCTGTTATAATTTTTGAAACTCAAATTGGCTCAATAAAGAAATGTTTTTCCCTTTTGATTTGATGTAAAGTGGGTCATGTGCGTTCAACGAATCCGCATCTATTCTTATTCGCTAATTGCATATTTTGTTGCTTGCATTTTAGCGTTTGTAGCCGAAGTAGTATCGTTTGATTTTCATTATACAATAAAAAATGTGCGTAAAATAAAGGACACACATAAAATTAATTTTGAACGAAATGTAAGTTTTATATTTAATCTAATCAGTACATTTATGTAATAGCAAGTAACTAAGTATTTTGATTTAAAAACTGATAGTTACGCATGTTTGTCGACGTACCATAGCGCGCACATTTTACGCAATTACACAAATACTAAATTTAACTGGTTAATTAATTTTTAATATTTTTTATTGATGTTTAATTATTTAAATAGTTAATGATTTGCTTTCTTAAATAGAACTTGCATCGGACGGTAATGGTGGAATCATTGGACGTAAATTATCATTATGATATTAATTTTTGATATAGAAAAACAACATTAACTCGTCAAGATTTTAACTACGAATTTAATTCGTGATAAATTGTTACTTATAAACACGGTATTTTCGCGAGCAATCAGTGTTGGATATTGGTTAACAAAACATCAAAATAAGCTGTCCAATGTCTCAACTGTTTTTTTATTGCGAGTTCAATGAACGTGTCAATTACGTCTTCGCTATAAGCTCTCACTCACCGCAGTTCGCTAGTTAAATTTTAGCGAGTCAAAAGACCAGTAGTGTCAGTTATCAAAACGTACCCCTTATTTGTTATCACAAAGGTATTGATTAATTGCTTGATTACTTTGACTGTTGACACGTTATTTATTACAGTCGATGGTGGGGCATATTATTTTAACTAGTCGCCCGCGCAAGTTGGCAGTATGTCACGCGAAAAATGTAAAATCGTACGAAATATTCACTGAAAAAACATAATAACATATCTTTTCCAGGTTAACCTTTTCCTGAAAATGTAACCGGTTAACTGGTCGTTTCGGTAGATTAACCGGTTAACCTCTTGCATCCCTAAAAAAAACAAATTTTTTTTTCGGGGGGGGGGGGGGGGGTGGTGGGGTGGGTGTATGGGGAATTCTTGGGTGCGATGGTTGGACGGTATTTCAAACATAAAATAATAAAAATAAATCTTTGTGTTTTTTAACCGTTTCAAAAAAAACAAAAATCTGGGGGGGGGGGGGTGGGGTATGGGGGGGGGGGGGGATATAGTGTGAGGGTGTGGTGGTCATTTGTGAGATGATCTTAAAAAAAAAAAAAATAAAATAAAAAAAAATTAGGGGGGGGGATTCTGAGGGGGAGGGGTGGGAGGGGGGGGGTGGGGGGATTCTTGGGTGCGATGGTTGGACGGTATTTCAAACATAAAATAATAAAAATAAATATTTGTGTTTTTTAACCGTTTCAAAAAAAAAAAAATGGGGGTGGGTGGGGGGGTATAGTGTGAGGGCGTGGTGGTCATTTGTGAGATGATCTTAAAAAAAAAAAAAAAAAAAAATTAGGGGGGGAGGGGGGATTCGGGGGGGTTGGGGGGGGGAGGAGGGGGGATTTGGGGGATGGTTTGGGTGGAGTCTATTGTGGTATGTCAGGTAAGAGTAGTTTTGTCAAAGTATCAATCAAATCTAATCATTAATAAAGAAGTTATGGCAATTTTAGCAAAATTTAATAATTTGACCTTGAGAGTCAAGGTCATTCAAAGGTCAAGGTAAAATTCAACTTGCCAGGTACAGTAACCTCATGATAGCATGAAAGTATTTGAAGTTTGAAAGCAATAGCCTTGATACTTTAGAAGTAAAGTGGATCGAAACACAAAATTAACCATATATTCAAAGTTTGAAAGTCAAAAAAGGGCCATAATTCCGTAAAAATGACATCCAGAGTTATGCAACTTGTCCTTTAACTGTACCCTTATGATAGTTTGCGAGTGTTCCAAGTATGAAAGCAATATCTATGATACTTTAGGGGTAAAGTGGACCAAAACACAAAACTTAACCAAATTTTCAATTTTCTAAGTATATAAAGGGCCCATCATTCTGTCCAAATGCCAGTCAGAGTTACATAACTTTGCCTGCACAGTCCCCTTATGATAGTTAATAAGTGTTGCAAGTATGAAAGCAATAGCTTTGATACTGTAGGAATAAAGTGGACCTAAACACAAAACTTAACCAAATTTTCAATTTTCTAAGTTTAAAAAGGGCACATAATTCTGTCAAAATGCCAGTCAGAGTTACATTACTTTGCCTGCACAGTCACCTTATGATAGTTAGTAAGTGTTGCAAGTATGAAAGCAATAGCTTTGATACTTAAGGAATACAAGAGGGCCATGATGGCCCTGAATCGCTCACCTGACTAACCTTGCTTCATGAACTTAAATTTTATTAGACCCATATACAATCCCAAGCCAAATTTCATTAATTAATACATTCTGACAAAATTTCATTAAGACGTGATGAAAACTGTGACCTCTTTCATCTACACAAGGTTTTACTAGAATTTGCCCGGTGACCTAATTTTTGACCCCAGATGACCCATATACGATCCAAAATCAGATATTATCAAGATAAACATTCTGACCATATTTCATTAAGATCTTATGAAAACTATGACCTCTATTGTCTTCACAAAGTTTTTCTATGATTTGACCTAGTTTTTGACCCCAGATGACCCTAATACGATCCCAACCCAGATTTCATCAAGATTAATATTCTGGCCAAATTTCATAAAGATTTAATGAAAACTGTGACCTCTACTGTCTACAAAAGTTTGTTTTTTTAATCTGACCTAGTTTTTGACCCTAGATGACCCAAAGTCAATCCCAATCCAGATTTTAACAAGACAAACATTCTGACTATATTTCAATAAAATCTGATGAAAACTGTGACCTCAATAGTCTACACAAGGTTTTTCTATTATTTGACCTAGTGCCTAGTTGCTGACCCCAGATGACCCAAATACAATCCAAACAGGGCTCCTCTTGCCCAAAAATTTCTGTGGCCAACATTTTAGCCAAATGGAATTTTGTGTAGCCAAATTTTAGAAACTGTAGCCAAAGTTTTAGCAAAGCATTTGCAGGGGTCAAAGTTGGATATTTTGAAAATCCTGAACTTAAAGCTGGGGGCCAGGGGGCCGCAGGGCCCTCGGTGGGTCGAGGGGACAAGGGGGCCAGAGGCCCCCAGAAGCTCCTGGATTCGACACATTTAAAGGGTGCCTGTACCTGTTCTGGTGATTCTATTTTCTTAAAAAAACAACATACACATAAATTTAAAAATCTTCATGTATTTGATAAAGAACACAAAGTTAGTCAAAAGGCAATTCATTCACATGCACCCTCTGTCTGGCGTGAACTCGACTGCAGGTGTTGCTTTTGAAGAACCAGATAAAACCTGTAACAGTGGTTACAAATTATATTTTTCACACATACTTTAAAAAAGTCAATAATACATGTTTAATTAATGCAGAATCAAAATAATGTTACCATTTATATTCACAGAATCATGCTGCCAGAAGCCTCCACATACACCTAAGAAAATTGGGTATGGTGGCTTCTGCTAAACAGTTAAAATTGAAAATTTCAGCATGGGTTCCCCTAGTTTTTATCCCAATCGTTGTTTGAATGCTAAATAATTGTATCCTGGTGTGACCCAAATTTGACGATGTAACGGTTACATGAAGCAATATTTAGCAAATAATTTAAGAAATAATGAATGTTTAATAGCACAAAATAATAATTTTAAACTCGGCTGTATTACTTTGAAATGATTCCAAGACAATAATCATCCATTTAATCGATAAAAATAGAACATCGTCGAATTAAGGTGTCGGCGAATTTGGATTACGGTAGGTTGCCCATATTTGTTTTACAAAAAGTAAAAAAAACAACATTTCTTGCTGCTGGGCTCATATGTTGGGGACAATAAAACATTTTATTTAATTAAACAAGACCTGTCCCAGTCAGCAAAAATGGCGTATTTGATCGTATTTTCAATTACTGTTAAAATTCTTTTCCTGATTTATGCTTTATTCAAAGGTCAAAATGTTTTAAAAGCTCACAATCAATGAATCATACGTTATTAATAAAAAAAAATTGGCAAATTTGCTAGATCTATCTTGCCGATTTTTGATGCAAAACAACCTAAACAGTAAACTTTAGCAACAGAAAATACGACCAAATTCGGGGTGTTAGTTAAAAAAATAACAAGGGACAAAATTGTCACAAAACCAGGTTTTCATCGTGAAAAAAAAATCTGATAAAGGGAGAAAACTCAAACTGAACTTTTGAAATGACCAAAAAAAATTAACCCCCTTTGTAAGTTTTTTTTTTTTTTAAATATATTTTTAGTCGTGGCGACCTTGACATTGGAGATATTGACGTGATTCTTTCGTGGGACACACCGTCCCATGATGGTGAACAAATGTGCCAAATGATTTTAAAATCTCACAATGAATGACATAGTTATGGCCAGGACAAGCTCATTTATGGCCATTTTTGACCTTTGAACTCAAAGTGTGACCTTGACCTTGGAGATATCGACGTAATTATTTCGCGCGACACACCGTCCAATTATGGTGAACAAATGTGCCAAATGATTTTAAAATCTGACGATGAACGACATAGTTATGGCTCGGACAAGCTCATTTATGGCCATTTTTGACCTTTGAACTCAAAGTGTGACCTTGACCTTGGAGATATCGACGTAATTATTTCGCGCGACACACCGTCCAATGATGGTGAACAAATGTGCCAAATGATTTTAAAATCTGACAATGAACGACATAGTTATGGCCCGGACAAGCTTATTCCGCCAGCCCGCCAGCCAGCCAGCCAGCCAGCCCGCCCGCATTCGCCAATCTAATAACCAGTTTTTTCCTTCGGAAAACCTGGTTAAAAACCCTACCTGGTTGGTCTTGATGGTTCTTATATTCTTTATGTGATAAGGGCCCTCTGCGTGGAGACGCAATGCCTTCTTCCCACAAGACTGATAATTCAGGGTTTTCTTACAAACTTCTCAAACCGCTTTTCCACAAAGCTTCCACTTTTCTCAACCAGTTCACTACCCGCCCGTAGACTACAGCGGGGAATGGCCACCCATTATAAACTGTACGCTGAAGTTTCTTTAGCTACCAACAGGCAAGTATCTTGTTGCCATTTTTCTCAACTTAAGACTAAACACAGCTTCCCATTTGGCATCAAATATACGCAAAAAGTACTCAAATTGATTTAAATCGGCAGCAATCTTTAATCAGATGTCATTGTTTATTTAATCCTCTACGATGTACGATTTGTTTACGATTTGTTTTCACATCAGTAATTTGTCTCGATGACCGGTGTTAATGCCGACTGCGTATGAATTTTTCAGGTCAATAACACAGCGATGTATTGATGCACAGTCTACAGCTGAAAGCGGTTAATATCTGGGACGGCATGTCAGGAAAAAAATCAATACAGATAATTCGCATTGTTCATTAATTAAGCAACGATTAATAACACTTATCCTTTATGGATTTTCATGAAAGAAAAACCATAATAAAGAAAATTTTATTCTCTTTAATCTGATATATAAACAAGTTTGGAAAGAATTGGATGAAAAATTTGGACTTTATTGCATAAACACCATTTTCTCAATTCAAGGGGAGGTAATTCTGTACTTCATGGACCAATAATGCTCATTTTTTGTAGGGTTCATGTCCTCATTGATATAAAGACACTGTGCAAATTTGGAAAGGATCGGACAAAAAATGTGGAAGATTTTTGAAAGTTTTCACAAAATAGGCAAAAACGAATAAACATGCAAAGTTCAACGAGCGTCTGCGGCCATGTTTTTTGACGAATCAAATTTCTTTGAACACCTTTTTCAGGGGAGCCTGCAAAGGTCATCCCTGTGAAATATTTTGAAAATCTGATGAGCGGTTTCTGACAAGAAGATTTTTTAAGGTTTTTACCATATATGGTCATGGCGGCCATCTTGGTTATGTGATCAAATTTTTTTTAACAATTCTTTTGTCCCATGACCTAGGGATGCTCCACATGAAATTTAGTTGAAATTTGCTCAATGGTTTAGTAGAAGAAGATGTTTACAAATTGTTTACAGACAGACAGACAGACGGACGGCCGGCCGGACGCTGAGTGATCACAATAGCTCACCCCGAGCTATCGCTCAGGTGAGCTAAAAATGGACGTAAACACAAAACTTAACCAAAATTTTCAATTTTCTAAGTATAAAAAGGGCACATAATTCTGTCAAAATGCACGCCAGAGTTATCTAACTTTGCCTGCCCAGTCCCCTCATTATAGTAAGTAAGTGTACCAAGTTTGAATGCAATAGCATTGATACTTTCTGAGAAAAGTGGACCTAAACACAAAACTTAACCGGACGCCGACGCCAAGGTGTTGACAATAGCTCTTTTTTTTTTTTTTAAATAGATGAGCTAAAAATGGACCTAAACACAAAACTTAACCAAAATTTTCAATTTTCTAAGTATAAAAAGGGCACATAATTCTGTCGAAATGCACGCCAGAGTTATCTAACTTTGCCTGCCCAGTCCCCTCATGATAGTAAGTAAGTGTACCAAGTTTGAATGCAATAGCATTGATACTTTCTGAGAAAAGTGGACCTAAACGCAAAACTTAACCGGACGCCGACGCCAAGGTGATGACAATAGCTCATAATTTTTTTTCAAAAAATAGATGAGCTAAAAATGGAAATTAGTTAACAAGTCCCCTTAATGTGTTTTAACTTGCACATATATTTGAATTATCATAATATTCATATACCATTATATAGTTCAAAACATGCATTATCAGTGTTATAAAAAAGTTTGGTGGCTACTATAAAAATATCCTTTATTTAATTAAATATTATTGCATTATATGAGATATGAGTTAGTTAAACACCTGTCTGGATCCATTTCCTGTTTGATATCGACTGGTTCCACTTTGATATCGATTGGTTCCATTTTTATATCTGCTGGTCCCAACATTATGTACCCTGAATCCCGGTCCATACTTGCCCTCTTCAATACTTTACCTGGCAGTGGCTCTTCGCCCCTGAAACAATTAGATCAATAAGTCCCTCAAGTTCAGTTATATTGGTATTACCAGACGACAAGGCTTACTTAACTAATTGTTTTATTAGTCAATGCTTCAATCTCATAATTAAATGTTGCAAGCCAAATTTTCATAGGGCTTCAATTTATTGTTCGTACACAACAACCCATTGAATCAATTGTAATGAAATATTTTATAATTGGATAAGCGCTAATAGTTTACACTCTTCATGCCCAGTGTGTCTAGTGGTTTTTTTTAGATATGTTGTATAGTAACGCTTTTCCACTTAGATACCTATTTTTACGCATTTGTAGTCCCTTAGAAAGTTTAATTTAATTCAAGACCTTTCTTACTATATTCAAGTTTTAAAGGCTTCATATCCAACCCATAGATACTGATGAGAAGCAAACAGCATAAAACCTGAACAGACTGCTCAAAGACAGTCAATGCAATTGAAAGATAATGACCTGTGATCAACACCTGATTGAAACAGTTTCTGTGCTTTAATTTCAGAGAAATAATACATACATGTATGTATTTGGTTGTTTGCGTTCCATTTTTTTCAAGGGCCATAATTCAGAAGAGACTCAGGCAATCTGAGATTACCCAAGAATATGCCCACAATTTCAAGCACCAAGTTTCATGATGATCCAATTCAAACTGTCAAAATTATAGCACATATATTTTTCTACCCCCACCCCCCAAAGTGTTCCCATAATACAACCCATATTATAAACAGGAATATTGTACTTGTTTACAAATAGAGAATTCCTCATATTCAACGTTAATTTTCTGATTGACATGCATGTATAAATATCTTGTGTGTGAATCATTGTAACCCAGTGCCCCAGATAAGCTGCGTATCTGCGTCTTTCACCCTATTAAAATGTTTAAAAACGCAAAGAAATACAATATCATGCGTATTGAAAACACACCTGATTTGCCTTTTACGCACATTCGTCTTATTTGATGCGTACGATACAATAGCTTTGATCGAAAAAACTTTGCTCATTTTCGGTATTTTTTGTGATTATTTTCGTTACGCGGCGACGCTTTTATTCAGCAAGCGCCTGGATGACGGGGCAATAAAACAGTCAAAGCTATTTAAACACTCTGCGGACTAGATTTTTTGTTTTTCCATAGTTAAATAAAGCGGCTGACAAAATTATTTACGACGACATACATGCGTTTTCAATCTGACTTAATCCGTCGTTCATTGTGCAAATATTTGTTAAGTGTCTGTACTTTCAGTTTCTAATACGATGCGTAATAAAAATGTCTAAGAGAAAGACGTCCGCAATTGTTGCGCCAAAATATGTGTCGATCGCTAACTTTATCGAACCAAGAAAGCAAGAGTCAATAAGTGCCTAATCATTCGTGTTATCGATTTTTTTTAAGTTTAAAGTTTATATTATTGACAGTTTCAAGGATTAAAGATGTTATGAAACATCAGTTTATTAAAGTTAATTATATTAGTTTACAGTTTTATTGAATCAATACAATTGTGTGCAGCTTCAACAGAAGTAAAGCAGCAATGGTTTTACTGTATGCATCTTATAACTCATTTCACCCTATTCCAAGAATGAAATCACCCTATTTTTCAAAATCAGTGGGTGAAAACCCTATTACCGAAATAATTATCTGGGGCACTGTAACCCAAATTTAATGTTAATATTCATGGTTTATTGATACAAAGATAAAACTGTTTCTATTCAGACAAATAGCCAGTTTAAAAGACTCGTGTTTTTCCCAACAAGCTGTTGCTACCAGTGGGCTTGTGGACTTGAGATAATTGTAAACATTAAAAAGGAAAATTTGATTGCAAACAAAATAAGAATATGGTAAAAACACTTATTATAATGTAAGGCATACATTTTTTTCCACATAATTTTCACTCACATTTTTTGTAAGCAGCAGGAAAAAATACTCAAGTTTTAATTGCATTTTACATTTTACTAGTTGTATAAAGGAGCAAAGATAGGTACATAATTGATGCAGGGCTTATACAATATGTTTCCTGGTAATGTATTTATAAAACAGCCACTTAAATTTGTCATGGTTTAGCTGCTTAATTCATTATTCAAAATGAAAATAAATGCACTATAACAATAAATAAGAAAAGAAAGAAATATTACTACACTGTGTCTCAAACAGTTGTCATTAATCAGAATTTTTTCCCTTGATATATAATAAACAAGACATTTGAATCAGTCATGCAATTCATCAAAAGTGTAGGTAAGCGTGGTAAATCAAATGAAATGTCCAAAAATGAAACTAAAGCTAAGTCTTACGCCACAATGTTTGTTATGTCCCGCATTTTGTTATACTCAGTGACTACATGTACATGTACACAAGAAATGACAAAAAATGTAACTTTTATAGCTGTATTCAGCCAAGATGTCAACCGTTTTGTCTTATCAAAACAATCAGTCAAAATCCAGCCTCAGGGAAAAATGATAAAACTCATGACACAATATACCAGCACTTAAATTTTAAATTTATATGTTTATATTTAATGTCATAGATTTTCCACCAAAGATAAAAATCATTGGAGAAACTGTGGACTACATCTGGTTCTGTTTAAACTCAAGGTTATCACCTCCAGCAGGTTTAAGTAATTTAAAAATCGTACTTTAATTGTTAGGCCTACTTGTAGCATGAACCAAAGATTTTTTCAAACATAAATAATTGATGTAAAATGCTTGCAGGAATAGTATTTAAGATTTAAGAAGACATTTTCTTTTTGTTTTAATGGATTTCTTTGAAAATTGTATTTTTTATCAATTTTTTGGCAACAGGGGGTTACGCATTTTAAAATAATGTAATAAATTTTCTGTCAAAAAACTGGTACCATCAGTAGCATGAAACAATATTTTTTTTAATACATAAGTAATTGATGACAACTAAGTGCAGAGATAATATCTAGGGTCTAATAAAACATTTTATGGTTGTTTTAATAGGCTACTCTATAAATTCTATTTTTCATGATTTTTTTTAGCAACAAGGGGTATGAACTTTAAACAATGTTATTGTTTTTTCAGACCAAATCTGGTGCTATGATAATACTGGATGACATGCACTTCACCAAAACATTTATAATTATATTGTTTATTCTTGAAACTCCCTTATTCACTAAAAATACCACTTATGATCAGAAAATTCAAATATAATGATGTTTACATTTTTTTCAACAAGCATATAGCCCTTTTTCTCTTTATTCAGCCACAAGTTCTTCTCAGCCAAAAATTACTAAATGAAAAAATCTACACTTTGAGACATTTCATTAAATATTTCATGTCTTTACAACACCCAAAGGCTAATAAATTGAGATGTCAAGGACTTCCATACTAACATGACCATTTTAGGCGGGCAACCTAGCAACCTTGATTTTTTCATATCTTCCTATCAATCTGTTATATGTGTCGTGAATCATTTGATTGGAAAACATTTAAATTTTTGTTATAACTTTTAAAGAATTCAATGAAGTAATATTGTTATTTTCAGATAAAGCAACATACTGATTCAAAGGGAATATTTTATAAATTATTTGCATTTTATATTAAACAGAGCTACAGATAAGGTGCGTATTTGCGTAAACACACAATGTAAAATTGCAGATTACACATAGAACAAGAGCTGTCAGAGGACAGCGCGCTTGACTATTCGAGATCTTTCAAAAATAAAAAAAAGGAAAAAAAATATTTTGCTTGGGGGGAGGGGGAGGGGGCGGGGGGTTGAGAGGAGGTATAATGTGCGGTTTTGTTAATTTATTAGACGATCTTTCAAAAATAAAAAAAGGAAAAAAAAAATTTCAGGGGTGGGGGGGTTGAGAGGGGGGTATAATGTGGGGTGTGGTAATTGATAAAATGATGTTTAAAAAAAAAATTGGAGGGGGGGGTGAGGTTTGGGGGGGGAAGGGATTCTGGTAGGGGGGTGGGGTATTGTTTGGGTGGAATCCATTGTGGCATTCAGGTAAGTGTTGTTTTGTCAAAGTAATAATAAAATGTGATAATAAATAAAGAAGTTATGGCAATTTAAGCAAAATGTTCAATTATCTAAGTGTAAAAGGGGCCATAATTATGTAAAAATGCTTGACACAGTGGTCTGCTCTTGTTTATAGGTTGGGGTCATGTTGGTAAACAAGTATGCAACATATAAAAGCATATGTCAAAGGATATATGAAATATTTGGGGTAGTACGCAAACTTTAACATAGATTTATCGATAATCTGCATATTCTAAGTATAAAAGGGGCAATAATTATGACAAAATGCTTGATAGAGTTGTCTGGTCTTGTTTATAGGTTGGGGTGATGTTGGTAAACAAGTATGCAAAATATAAAAGCAATATGTCAAGGGACAATGAAAATAAATGGGATAGTACGAAAACTTTAACATTTGCTGCATATTCTACGTGGAAAAGGGGCCATAATTATGACAAAATGCTTGATAGAATTGTCTGCTCTTGTTTATAGGTTGGGGTCATGTTGGTAAACAAGTATGCAAAATATGAAAGCAATATGTGAAGGGACAATGAAAATAAATGGGATAGTACGAAAAATTTAACATTTGCTGCATATTCTACGTGGAAAAGGGGCCATAATTATGACAAAATGCTTGATAGAATTGTCTGCTCTTGTTTATAGGTTGGGGTCATGTTGGTAAACAAGTATGCAAAATATGAAAGCAATATGTGAAGGGACAAAGAAAATATTTGGGGTAGTACGAAAACTTTAACATTTGCACGCAGACGCTAACGCCGACGCCGGGGTGAGTAGGATAGCTCCACTATATATATTTCATATAAATAATTTCAGCAAAATAAAAAATGCGATTGGTCAATAAACTAAAACTAAGCCAATGAAAATGCTTTAAAATGTTGTATTACACATGTGTAATAAAAAAAAAAAAATATGTAATGATTGTATTACATTGGAGACAGGGTATAGCATGTGATAAAACAAGAAACCGTTGGAGACGGGTGATGCTCCTGAAAGTTTTTTTTTGTCACAATATTGCACTATATATAACGATTAAAGGAAACGTCTTGAGGGGCATAACTTTGGACAAAATAATACAATGGATGGTTTAGCAACTTAAACATTTCAAAGGGCCATAACTCATCTAACAAGAACCCACTAATAACATGTGCATCTCTTCAAGGTTGTTAAGCTTCCCATAAAGCTTCATTTAAGTCCAGTCAGTAGTTGGGGAGAAATAGCCCACAAGAATTGCACTATATGTAAAGTTTATAGAAAATTTCAAAGGGCCATAACTCTGTGAAAAATCATCCAACCATAATCAGCTGATAATATGCACATCTCCTGTTGGTAGTGAAGCTTCCCATAAAGTTTCATTGAATTCCCGTAAAAAGTTGCTGAGAAATAGCCCGGACAAGAATTGCACTATATGTACAATGGAGATTTCAAAGGGCCATAACTCTGTGAAAAATCATCCGACCAGAAATGGCTCATTATATGCACATCTCCTCTTGGTAGTGAAGCTTCCCATAAAGTTTCATTGAATTCCAGTCATTAGTTGCTCAGAAATAGCCTGGACAAGTATTGCACAATAAGCAGGGCTCGGCCGTGAGGGCGACGTGAGAGACATCTTCGCCCGGGACATAATAATGTCGCCCTTAAATTACATGAAGGAGAAGTTGACTTCGCCTTCTTTTTTACAACATCGACGTTTTTTTTCTCTCAACTTTTTCATCTAAAAATTCTCTATTTTCACATGTCATAAAGTCACCGATGACGCTTGTTATGTTATCAGTTTATTATCACAGCAAAAGATCGACTGCTGTGAAAGCTTATCTAGGCAACTAGCATACATGGGCATTCACTCCAAACAATAACGGTTTAGATCAAAAGATCATAGCGAGTGTCATTTCGCCGACAGTTTGGATAGTTCTCTGTTCTGCAAGCCCAATTAGTACACGCCTTGCAGGCGGAGTTAAGCGGTACATTAACATCGATAGTTACCAATGAGAACGCGCGGATTGTATATACATATGCAATAGTTTACCTGAGCGCTGAAATGACGTCGTTATAGACATGTATTTACGCTCAAAAAAGTTTACACGCGCAACACATTCCCAACAGTAAATAGGAATACGATTTATTCTAGTATGTTCTACTGTTAAGTTGTTTCGTGTTTCAAAACTCTTAAACACTAATTATCCAGTCGATGTGCAATTTATTTGGTCAGACATTAATTCATAACCATATAAACGAAAACTAACAACCCACCCGTGCAAACTGTAGTGCTAATTTCCATAATTTTATCTACCGTATCCATACGTAAACGACTTTATTTTATATCCCGCAACCTCTTTGCGCGTGCTGTAAGTTGTCTAATGACTACGTGATAATTGATTGACCATTCGATAATTACATGTTTTTGGCAGACCGTGCCGGTTAAAGAAAGTCGGAAAAATTATTAAAGAAAAACAAAAATGATCAAAGGTCTATTAATTACGTAGATCCACTACTGTAAAAGTCCAGCGAGTTTTGTCAGTTTGTTAATCCACCGATAATTACGAGTAACACCCATCTTATATAAACTGGAATCACAGTTCATTTTTATACTGACAAGTCCTAATACTACACAATAGACATTGAGAAAACACATTTCCTTGATTAGATATAAATTTTCCGAGTAGAATAAAATTGCTACGTCATGACTTATGACCTTTGACATTGCACATGGCAGATGTATTGTAACATTAAACCGCGTTCAATTCAAAGCTGGCGATTCAAATTACAAGTAGACTAATGGTGATTCAATAATGGAGAAAGATTTAACTGGATTTAACAAACATGTACGTGTAATAAGGTTTGTTAAACCAGATAACAACAAGGAAAATTTGGATTATTAAATGAACAGGTAAGGCATTCTCAAGTGTACATATTTCGGATATGTATACAATTCGGATAAACAGTAATAGATATACTATATGTAATCTATAGGTCTTTGGTCCCATGCATTAAGATTGTGTTTTGTTAAGACTCGTTTTTACCACAATTTGGTGATTTCATGACGCGAAGAATTCCCAATGGCATTGGTACCGGACCTGTTCCCAATTGGGTGAAAAAAATCACTGACTAATTATCATGTATTGATACATTATGATGTAAATAGGGTTTGGATTGTCATTGCATTATTAAAGTACTGTTTATTTTTATGATGCTCATGGAAATCACAAGTTTTATTTGTATGAATTGATTTATGTGACTTAATATGTAAGGATTTATTGAATTTGAAAATAGTATTTGTTTGTCATTGATGATGATACTAAGGCTTGGTGTAATGAGGGGTATTAAACAAGCGAAGATTTTATTAAACGCCGAACAGAAATCACTTCTCCTTCTAGTGGCCTCACTTCTCCCTAATTTCAGCTCAGAGAGAAGTCACTTCTCCATCAAGTTTGAACCTAGGCTGAGCCCTGAATATGTACAGTTAATGGAAAAATTCAAAGGGCCATAACTCTGTGAAAAATCATCCGACCAGAATCCCCTGATAATATCAGGGCTTTTTTTCCTTCTTTGCGATTGGCCGTGGACGGACATTTCACAATTTTGACACGGCCAATTCACAAACCTGACATGGCCGTGAATATTTACAAAAACGGCCGTTTTAAATCGTGAAAAACGGACTTTTTGTGCTCAAAACTGTCAAAAACGGCCATTTCGGAACAGAAATATAAGTTTCATAACCTCGTTTTTAATTCCGAATTCGCGAAAAACTGTCGACTCGCGTTACCGATGTTTGTTTGTTTTAATCGATTTTAAAGTGTTGTGTAACCGGTGAAACCGGCGTAAATAGTAAAAGCTCTGCCCAGCAACGTCACTATAAAAAATGGCGACGCCGAACGCTCTCTACTACACGAAGAAAATTAAAAACAAGAGCACCGCCTTGCGGGTGCAGACCGCTCATCTATTTTCTTTTTAAAGGTGAAGGGACTCTCATTTTCAATCACAAAGGAGGGAGGAGTGGAGTGAAGAGGGGTGTATAGTGTGGGGTTGTGGACATTTATTACATTATCTTCCAAAAAAGCGAAAAAAAAAAAAAAAAAAAAAAAAAAATCGGGGGGGGGGGGGGGGGGGGGGGGGGTATAGTGTGAGGGTGTGGTGATAATTTGTGAGATGATCTTAAAAAAAAAAAAAAAAAAAAAAAAAAAAAAAATCAAAAAAAAAATTTGGGGGGGGGGGTGGGGGGGGGGGGGTGGGGTGGGGGTATAGTGTGAGGGTGTGGTGGTCATTTGTGAGATGATCTTATAAAAAAAAAAAAAAAAAAAAAAAAATTAGGGGGGGGGGGGGGGAGGGGGGGGAGGGGGGGGAGGGCACGGGGGATGGTTTGGGTGAAGTCTATTGTGGTATGTCAGGTAAGAGTAGTTTCATCAAAGTATCAATCAAATCTAATCATAAATAAAGAAGTTATGGCAATTTTAGCAAAATTTAATAATTTGACCTTGAGAGTCAAGGTCATTCAAAGGTCAAAGTAAAATTCAAGTTGCCAGGTACAGTAACCTCATGATAGCATGTAAGTATTTGAAGTTTGAAAGCAATAGCCTTGATACTTCGAGTGGATCGAAACACAAAATTTAACCATATATTAAAAGTTACTAAGTCAAAAAAGGGCCATAATTCCGTAACAATGACAACCAGAGTTATGCAACTTGTCCTTTTACTGTACCCTTATGATAGTTTGTGAGTGTTCCAAGTATGAAAGCAATATCTATGATACTTTAGGGGTAAAGTGACCAAAACATAAATCTTAACCAAATTTTCAATTTTCTAAGTATAAAGGGCCCATAATTCCGTCCAAATGCCAGTCAGAGTTACATAACTTTGCCTGCACCGTCCCCTTATGATAGTTCATAAATCTTGCAAGTATGAAAGCAATAGCTTTGATACTGTAGGAATAAAGTGGACCTAAACACAAAACTTAATCAAATTTTCAATTTTCTAAGTATAAAAAGGGCACATAATTCTGTCAAAATGCCAGTCAGAGTTACATTACTTTGCCTGCACAGTCCCCTTATGATAGTTAGTAAGTGTTGCAAGTATGAAAGCAATAGCTTTGATGCTTAAGGAATAAAATGGACCTAAACACAAAACTTAACCAAAATTGTCAATTTTCTAAGTATAAAAAGGGCACATAATTCTGTCAAAATGCATGCCAGAGTTATCTAACTTTGCCTGCCCAGTCCCCTCATGATAGTAAGTAAGTGTACCAAGTTTGAATGCAATAGCATTGATACTTACTGAGAAAAGTGGAACTAAACGCAAAACTTAACCAAAATTTGCAATTTTTTAAGTACAAAAAGGGCACATAATTCTGTCAAAATGCACGCCAGAGTTATCTAACTTTGCCTGCCTAGTCCCCTCATGATAGTAAGTAAGTGTACCAAGTTTGAATGCAATAGCATTGATACTTTCTGAGAAAAGTGGACCTAAACGCAAAACTTAACCGGACGCCGACGCCAACGCCAACGCCAACGCCAACGCCAACGCCGACGCCAAGGTGATGACAATAGCTCATAATTTTTTTTCAAAAAATAGATGAGCTAAAAAACGCAAAATAATCCCGATTTATTTAAATTTGGGATAACAGTAAAGAAACAAAAGCTTTCTACAGAAGGGTAAGATTTGAAACATGCACATTGATAACATTATAAGGAAAGTCATTTGATAAAAGTGAAAGTATCTGCCGCGGCTTATGTATTGATGGAAGCTAGTCAAAACGGCCCCTAGTCAAAACGTCCCCTAGTATTGATGACCGAGACTTGTTATTCGTATCTGTTTACGATTGGAAAACTTGGTTAAAGTTAGTACATGTAATAATGTGGTTTTTTCATATATATTTTTTTCATTTAAATGCATATTCATGACACATATTCATGATTCAAACTTTGTATGTAGTCTATTTATGCTTTGTGAAAAAATGTGAAAAATAAAATAACTTGTTTACATTTCTTACAAAAGTACTTTTTTTCAATGTATACCTAATGTTTCAGATCAAATGACAACCTCCCAGGGAGATCATCATACACTGGCAAGGGTCAGGCTCACAGAACATGAAAATTATCATGAAGAAGGAATTTTCCTCTTCAGATTTTGAGAGAATTATTGACATTTTCAAGAGTAAAAAGAACAGAGTTCTAAAGCTGTAAAGTCCAGAACATGTCTGAGTTATGTGCCCTTGAAATGTTCTATGTTTATAAATGTTATTCCTGTGGTAAAGAATTGTTGGGACCAGGTATTTTAGTTGCATTTGGTACATGAATAATTTTTTGCAAATCAGATATATGTATATGTGTTGTTATTGTATCAAATACAGTATTCATAGAAGGAAAATATGCCTTTATTGCATTATTTAAGGAAATTTTGATAATATTCAAGTGTTTAACATGCTTTAGCTATGCTAATGCATTGAACTTTGAATTTCACAATTTAAAGAAGTTCGCGACTCGTTTTTTCACAATTTTAAGAAGTTCGCGACTCAATTTTTCACAATTTTGAAAAGTTCGCGACTCAATTTTTCACAATTTTGACAAGTTCGCGACTCATTTTTTCACAAAGTGAGGGGCCAGGGCCGCTTCACAAAGTCAGGAAAAAAAGCCCTGAATATGCACATCTCCTCTTGGTAGTGAAGCTTCCCATAAAGTTTAATTGAATTCCGGTCATTAGTTGCTGAGAAATAGCCCGAAAAAAAATTGTGCACGGACGGACACACGGACGGACACACGGAAAGGCGCAGCGGCGACTATATGCTCCCCCCCAAATTTTTTTGGGGGGGAGCATAATAAAGTACCACTTTTTGTACACTGCCAATTTGTGACTTTAAGAGTTGCCTCCCCTGTTGGTTCATGCTATCATAAGGATAAATACAATTTCCTAACAGCTTTAACAAGAATATCAGTGAAACTGATGGATGCTCCCTGATGATGCGCTTTGTCAATCTATGCGTTAATAACAACCTAAAAAAATCTATTATTGGCCTGGGTGACCTTGACTCCAGTGACCTCAAACCTAATCAAAAGGGAGAGGTCCATGCAAGGTACCTACGTGGCAAATATGAAAGAGATCAGTAAAGAATTGAAGGTGCTATGAGAAACTGTTAAAAAAGTGTGAATCTATTATTAGCCTCGGTGACCTTGACCCCAGTGACCTCAAACCTCATCAAAAGGTAGAGGTCCATGCAAGGTACATACATGCCAAATATGAAAGAGATCGGTAAAGTATTGAAGGTGCAATGAGAAACTGTAACAAAAGTGTGACGGAAAAATCTATTATTAGCCTCTGTGACCTTGACCCCATTGACCTCAAACCTCATCAAAAGGTAGAGGTCCCATGCAAGGTACCAACATGCCAAATATGAAAGAGATCGATAGAGTATTGAAGGTGCAATGAGAAACTGTAAAAAAAGTGTGATGGAAAAATCTATTATTAGCCTCGTGACCTTGACCCCGGTGACCTCAAACCTCATCAAAAGGTAGAGGTCCATGCAAGGTACCTTCATACCAAATATGAAAGAGATCGGTAAAGTATTGAATATGCTATGATAAACTGTAACAAAAGTGTGACGGAAAAAGTATATTATTAGCCTTGGTGACCTTGACCCCAGTGACCTCAAATCTCATTAAACGGTAGAGGTCCATGCAAGGTACCTACATACCAAATATGAAAGAGATCGGTAAAGTATTGAAGCAGCTATGAGAAACGGTAAAAAAAGTGTGACGGAAAAAGTATATTATTAGCCTAGGTGACCTTGACCTTGACCCCAGTGATCTCAAACCTCATCAAAAGGTAGAGGTCCATGCAAGGTACCTACATGCCAAATATGAAAGAGATCAGTATAGTATTGAAGGTGCTATGAGAAACGATAACAAAAGTGTGACTGAAGGAAGTAAGGATATAAGGAAGTAAGGAACTAAAAACTGGCAATTATATGCTCCCCGAAATATTTCGGGGAGCATAACAACTATATGCTCCCCGAAATATTTCGGGGAGCATAAAAAGAGTCTCCCTTTTTTCTTATATACATGTATTTCTTGTTTATTGAATAACAATAAAAGTGTAACATTATATTATCTAAAACCGTGTAAAGGTTATTAGTTGTATAAAAATAATAATCATTTAAAATATGAATTTTAAGTAAAGAAGATAATGAAAGAGAAAGCATAACCTATGTTAAATGAAGGCATGATAAAAAAATTAAATTGACAAAAGATATCATGTAAACATGAATAAGTACATGTTGCAAAACAGGACATTTGATCAATAACATAAATACTAAAAAAATTCTTGTAGGAATTGCTTTTTTAAATAAAAGAATATTAAATACCATTAACCAAAGGGGTTATACAGCATTGGGTCAATAAAATGTTAGAAAATATTTTAAAATTGTGCATGTAAGTTTCCTCTATTCGACTTAGATCAAGAGTGCAACATTATGGAATAATATGGAATAACAACTGTCTAACCATAATAACTATATGTTTTCTGACTTTTGTTCATGTCCGTGTCTGTGTCAGTGTTCCTTAGTTGCAATAATTCAACTCTCAGCTTTATAGCCCAAAGGGTTACTGAGAGTTGCCATGCACTGTCTATTGCCCTAAGGTGCACAATTTGATAACCACTGCAAGGGCTAAGGAACACAGATACTGCAAAAACTTATCAACGTTTACCTGTCTAAAGCACAAACTCATGCATATGGTACCATTAAAGGAAGAAATTTTTTTTTTTACTTTGTTATTCTTTCATACGCTCTATCCACCATATTGGAACACCAATCTTTTGCACATCATGATGTAACCCAAGTTGATAACCAGTCGAACAGATATGGAATATTTACACTGACACTGTTCCAAATTTATAATGAAAATGTCAGCAAGAATAGTGTGTTGAAACATTGTCGCGATTTTTAGTTTGCATGCAAAGGGTAACGTTAGTAGGCTGCCATTCAGGTAAATTTAATATGTTTTTGAAGTTTATTCATCGCTTTCCTTAACTGGTAACGAAAGACGCCAGAACTGCAATTGCGTTTATGAATGGGTGCATAATTATGCACTCTCTGAGCCACCATAGCAAAAATTATCAGCGCAAAGGCTCTGGGAGTCCGTTTATATGGATTACAGTGTTCCTTAGCCTTTGCAGTGGTGATCACAGTTTGCACCTTTGGACAATAGATGGCGCATTTCAACTCTCAGAAATCTCTGGGCTATACAAAGACCTAGAATAAACAGATTGGAATCTTCTTCTCTGCTATAGCTTTATTCAATAAAATATCGCGACGGGCGTGACTCAGCCAGAGTCACGAGACATTGATTTTGGACATGCCGGTGTACCTGAACATTCTTCCCTGTTCCAGCTACTGTCAGCCAGTTTGTTACAAAGCAATCAATTATTCTTCGTAATTAATGGTAACAAGGGCTGTTTGTAAAAGATGCATGCTCCCCATATTTGCTGTCAGTTGTAGTGGCAGCCATTGTGTGAATACATTTTGTGTCAGTGTGACCTTGACCTTTGACATAGTGACCTGAAAATCAATAGGGGTCATCTGCCAGTCATGATCAATGTACCTTTGGCATGCATCATCCTCTTATCCATATATACCAAGTTTTAATGAATTCCGCCAAAGCATTTCCAAGATATGGCTCCAGACAAAAAAAGCATTTTTTCAAGATACAAAGGGCCATAACTCCGTTATTAACAGATATTGTACAATGCCATTTGGCGTGCATCATCTTCTTATCCATATATATACTCATACCAAGTTTCAATGAAATCTGCCAAAGCACTTCCAAGTTATCATTCGGAAACCATTTTACTGTTTCGAGTCACTGTGACCTTGACCTTTGACCTAGTGACCTGAAAATCAATAGGGGTCATCTGCCAGTCATTATCAATGTACCTATGAAGTTTTATGATCCTAGGCGTAAGCGTTCTTGAGTTATCATCCGGAAACCATTTTACTGTTTCGAGTCACTGTGACCTTCACCTTTGACCTAGTGACTTGAAAATCAATAGGGGTCATCTGCCAGTCATGATCAATGTACCTATGAAGTTTCATGATCCTAGGCGTAAGCGTTCTTCAGTTATCATCTGGAAACCATTTTACTATTTCGAGTCACTGTGACCTTGACCTTTGAACTAGTGACCTGAAAACCAATAGGGGTCATCTGCCAGTCATTTTCAATGTACCTATGAAGTTCCATGATCCTAGGCTTAAGCGTTCTTGAGTTATCATCTGGAAACCGTACAGTTTTGCTGTTTTGAGTCACTGTGACCTTGACCTTTGACCTAGTGACCTGAAAATCAATAGGGGTCATCTGCCAGTCATGATCAATGTACCCATGAAGTTTCATGATCCTAGCCCTAAGCATTCAGTGAGTTATCATCCGGAAACCATCTGGTGGACGGACGGACCAACCGACACTGGCGACAGACATGTGCAAAACAATATACCCCCTCTTCTTCGAAGGGGGCATAAATATTTGTTGTCGTAGGGTATTCTGGGCATGATCTGGTAAGTTTGTATTATTCTAATATTGTTATTCACAATCTTAATGTGTTATTTAGTGTTTTTAGCGCTTGATTGGCAGTTTGCAGAGCAATATATGGCTGATAGCGCAACGTTACGAACTTTACGTAGGGGGTGAAAGAGGGTCTCCGCAAAAAGACATATTGAATATTTTTAGTGTAAATAAAAATAAGTTTTTATTTTCTTTGTTGATAATGCTTCAGGTTTTGGTAGTTAATTATTATTATTAATTATTAATTTATCGGAAATTGAAAGAGAAAACTGGATTTGGCCATTTTCGGTAATTTTTGAAAAATTGAAATGCCCAAACGATTTTTTTTTTAATTTCTTCATTTCTCATCCCAGATTGATTAAGTATGATTGTTATGCTAGGTGAGATGTTAATCTAGGTACGAGTAAAAAAAAAAAAAATGAAAATAAGGCATTTAAAAGGATTTTGCTTTTGTACAATTGGTACAATTTTATACTGTTATTTCATTCAATCATTTTTCACACCTGTCGCCAAAGTGGCTTGTTTCTTTTTGAATAAATTTCCTATTTCTCATCCCAAATTGTTGAAGCAAGATTTTTATGCTAGGTGAGATGTTAATCTAGGTATAAATAAAAAAAACCTAGATGAAGACATTTAATTTAAAGGATTTGGCCATATACAATGTTGGTATAACTTTAAGCTCTTTTCCCCTGTGATGCACGATTGCTGGCAAACATGTTTTGGTTCTTTTTTGCAGTTTTCTCAGAACAAGGCTCATATCTATCTCGTACAAATTTATTACTGCACATGCTCATTATAATATAAACAAGAGCATCGCATAACGGGTGCCACGCTCGGCTTCGGGTGCAGTTCTTAATAAATGAAAGCTTGTCAGAATTTTGTTCTTTCTTTTGTTTAGAGGTCACAGTGACATTGACCTTTGACCTAGTGACCCAAAAATGGGTGTGGCATGTAGAACTCATCAAGGTGCAGCTACATGTGAAGTTTCAAAGTTGTAGGTTGAAGCACTTTGATTTAAGAGCCAATCTTCAAAACCTTAACAAAATGTAAAGGTTTTAGCACGACGCGGACGGCGGATGTCGAGCTGGCTATGACAATACCTCGGGTTTTCTCCGAAAACAGCAGAGCTAAATATTAAATTAATTGTTCTCCTGACTACTAAGTTGTTCACTTTCAAGTATTATACTGAAGACAGCACTAATAGCTGAATGGACCTTTTGAAACTAACAAGGTTTTCTTATTACTAGGAACCCTGCCGCAGTCTTGCATTCCTGAAAACACTCTGGACAAACATAAATGTCAGAACATTTCTCAACACTTGAACTACACTTAGAAACACTAGATATAATGTATTCACATTCTTTTCATTTTCTGTATAATCACCTAAAAGATCGTCAAGATCAATATCACTCACCCATGATATAAAGTTCGGATCTTCTTTACGTGACATAATTCCAGCTCACAAAATTTAATTGATATCCAAACAACATTTTTTTTATCTCTGATTTCAGTTAGAACATGAAAAATAATGGAAGGCGTATCAAAAATATCATAATATGCTATGCTTTTTGAAAATAGTTGAAGGGTTCGACATTAACTTTTTTTACAGCCAGACCATCGGACCAGCTCCTCTTAAAATGTACTAGCCCGAATCTGATGTCTACCAGACCATAAATGACATAGCAAATAAACAGAATTGTGTCGTGTAACTGTTTAATCAGGTTTTATCAGAAAATAAATAGTGAACACAAGAAAGTTCTTTGATGCACAGAGTAAAAAATAATATAAAACTATTTAACAACATAAATTGTTTGTTGTAATTTCACTGTTTATCACCAGTTAAACAAATGATGTCTGTACAGCAGGTGACATTTATTAAACGTTATCAAATTCTAGCCTCCTTGACCGCTGTGCTCCATGCTACCACAGCTCCAAGGCCCTTTTCCATCATAATCTGTGTCAGTTTTACCGTCGGATTCTTCTTTATTAACTTATTTGTCGGACGAAAATCCAACCTTGAACAAAGCCATTCTTTAAATTACATTCTCTCGTCTGCTACGCGGTCGCCAAAATGTTTACATCGACGATACCGATTTTTGATAGAAGTCGTAAAAACATAATGTAAAGTTCTATGACACTGTAGAAAATCATTAACTCTTTCAGTGCTGGAACCGAATTTTGAAGGTCTTTGCAAACAGTTTGGATCCAGATGAGACGCCACAGAACGTGGCGTCTCATCTGGATCCCCTGTTTGCTATTCTGATAGTATTCTTTGAAAAAAACTGAAGAAAATGCTAATTTTAAAAATTCAGCAGACAACATTTTAGCAGACTACAAATTTCCCATCATGCAAAGGGTTAATATTCATGACAACCAATGGAAACAAGCTATTTCTGTGGGAAGCTCTCCTTCGCGTCTAAATAGCGATGAATCATGTGAATGCTCCGCGTTTATTTATATACGCTAGTTTTGTTCTGATGTAAATAATGGATACAATATTTATTTTACACATCAAGAGAAAAAGGTTTTCGGTTAGTTATAGTTATATGAATCAGTATAGATTTTGTATGTACGACCAGTCAGACAAGCTAGCCCACAGTTTTTCTAGCCCGACCACCGATCTTACTAGACAATGTCTGTCGGACGTGCCTTAGTGTCGAACCCTGAGTTGTACCAATTCAGTCGTCCAATTGAGACCAATTACAAACAATTAGCGGCAAATAATTTC
Organism: Dreissena polymorpha; assembly: GCF_020536995.1. Taxonomy (NCBI): domain Eukaryota; kingdom Metazoa; phylum Mollusca; class Bivalvia; order Myida; family Dreissenidae; genus Dreissena; species Dreissena polymorpha. The sequence continues at coordinate 159,817,155 of NC_068355.1, forward strand.
GCGAGAATCTTTAATATGTATAAATTAAAATACAATCTGCTTGATGTTGTGGCTATAAAAAAAAAAACACAACAAAACATGCGTGAATTGTTTGTAAAAAGTTGAAAGTAATAAGTCTCTTCAAAGACATAATATAAGCGGCTGAATCGGCAAATTTTTCGCCGATAATTAGCACTTGTTTACACACACACAAAATAAATACACGAAAGCATATTAAACATTATATTTATAACAATTCAATAAATCTCAACTTGAAACAATCATTTTAACAACAAAACATGTGAAAATCGCCTGAAAATAATTCATGAAAGTAATTTATTTAACCGACATCGGCAAACGGTGTATTTTAGGTCTTTGTCATATATCTATCTGTTTTGAAATAATATTATTTTATAAGGTTTTATAGGTTTGAAATAAAAATTTATACAAGAATATTTTATCAGCAAAAGCCTTTCAAATAAACTATTCAACGGCATTCTCGCTGCAATTTGGAAATTCTTATAGCGCTATTTCTTTAACAATCACAGCATTATGAATTCTTATTGTAGATAAATAAAATTGAGATTTTATAAAAGCATAATTACTCATTTTTCTATGAAACTTTCTTTTATAAAAATCTGATCATTATTGACCAAGTTATAGCCTTTTTTATAGCGCCATTTTTGCATAACTTTGCTCGATAATCGTTGCCATTGCTTCTGACGCAGTGCTTTTTTTCACCCAATTGGGAACGGGTCCGATACCCATGCCATTGGGAATTTTTCGCGTCGTGAAATCACCTAGTTGGGAAAAAACGAGTCGTGAATTCCTCCAATTGGGAAAAATTAAGTTGTGAATTGTACCAATTTAAGAATGGTATTTTAATGACTTTGTTTAACTTTTGTCAGTTTTAAATGACACAGAAACGCAACATAAACTTTTATTCAAAGTCTTTCACAAACAACAACATGCTATCAGAAAACAGATGGTGTTGTAATTAGTTGCACTATTATACCCTTTAAAATTGCTAAATACAAGATGTGCATTATGAATCCTACTGATTCAATTCTCTTTATTGTAAATTAAATCAACAATCAAGTATAAAGAAAAAACACAATAAACTACCCTCTTACGGCATTCAAGTGCACATGAAAGTGCTTACAATGTTTTTTTTTGTTAAAAATCAGGGCCGGTATCCGGCCCCATCCCCAATGTAAAAAAGTATATATTTTTCCAAAATGGGACTAAAAAATTCCCAATTGAGGTTAAAAAAAAATAAAAAATATCCGGAAATTGGGACGGGTCCGGTTCATTTTGGGAACAGGTCCGTGTGTCATTGGGAACGGGTCCGTTTACCGGACCCATCAAAAGAAGGAAAAAAACACTGTGACGCGTCGCTATCTTATCGCAATTGTAATATATCAGTTATCTCCGGACTCCTCCATATTGTTAAAATACTGAGCTCAGGCCGGGGATTGAACCCACGACCTCCAGAGTGGTAGTCAGACACGTTAACCATGTCGCTAAAGAGCTAGCCCCACAGCAAGGCTGTTGGAAGTGACCTTACTTTTACTACACTCCTCCCCCTTTTAATGTTTCAAGGCCCAGACATGCCCGCTATAGCATGTCTTGCATCCGCATGGCCCTACCAGAAACCATTAAACAGCTCAGACCGATTCCCGCATTGTCAGTATTTTTTTGCCTCGTCGCCATTATTGTGAAAATACTGAGCTCAGGACGGGATTGAACCCACGACCTCCAGAGTGGTAGTCAGACACTTTAACCACGGCGCTAAAGAGCTAGCCCCACAGCAAGGCTGTTGGAAGTGACCTTAGTTTTACTTCATCTGAATGATTTGTGGAATTAATCCTCTGCTCATCCTAAGTGGTCTTATCAGTTACTTGACCATGTGATCCCGCTGCGAGATACAGTGCCCCAGATAATTATTTGGGAAATAGGGTTTTCACTAATTGATTTTAAAAAATAGGGTGATTTTGGTCTTGAAATAGGGTGAAATGAGTTATAAAACTTCATACCTTAAAATCATTGCTGCTTTCCCCATTGAATAAAAGCCAATCTTGGCCACTTCAATGTATCCATTCAGATTCAGATAACTTCGGTTGAAGCTGCACACTTGTATTAATTTAATAAAACTGCAAACTATTATAATTAACTTTAATAAACTGATGTTTCATAACATCTTTAATTCTTGAAACTGTCCATAATATAAACTTTAAACTTAAAAAATCAATAATACGAATGATTTGTCACTTAATGGCTCTTGCTTTCTTGGTTCAAAAATTTTGCGATCAATTGATATTTTGGCGCAACAAGCGCAGATGTTTTTCGACCTCTCTTAGACATTTTTATTCCGCATCGTTATAGAAACTGAAAGAACAGACGCTGTACAAATACATGCACAATGAGGGGCGGATTAAATCAGATTGAAAATGCATGTATGTCGTTAATAATTTGGTCAGATGCTGTAATTAGCTATGAAATCTAGTCCGCAGAGCAATTGAATTACTTTGACTGTTTTCCTGCTCCTTCATCCAGAAGCTTGCTGAATAAAAGCGACGTCGCATTACGATAATAATTGCAAAGAGGATATGCCGAAAAATGAGCAAAGAATGTTTGATTGAAGCTATTGTATTGTACGCATTTAATTTTAGGAATTTGTGTAAAAGTCAAATTGTTTGCGTTTTCAATACGCATGATATTGTATTTCATTGCGTTTTTAAACATTTTAATAGGGTGAAAGACGCAGATACGCAGCTTATCTAGGGCACTGGAGATAGTCCGATTAGGCGCGAAGTTTCCAATCTGTTTATTCTATGTCTTTGGGTTATAAAACTGAGAGTTGAATTCTTGCAACTAGTTATGGTACGAACGGTTACCATTCTAAACTCCCATATGGATCGAAAAGCAGGGGTGCGTAAGTATTCTGTAAACAGTTCCAGTTAAAGCAAAATAAGGATGAAAGGGGAATCAAATGCTACAAATCTGTTGGATTCGATGATATAGTGACTTGAAATACCTCACACTTTGGACTTCGTGTGTACTTTTTCACACTACGATTTTCACTTTAATTGGCCCTTGTTTACGCTTTGTTTCAACTCGTAAAACACCTTTTCATTGGTAGCTGTAATTATTATTGTCCAATCATTGAACTTTATACATCAATCGTAGGCTCACTTAATCGATTTAACGTTTATGGGTTACAATGAACTATACAACATCTTGCATTTTTATATATACAGCAATTTTTCATTTATATTTGTAGTTAAATATTCGTTTAATGATGTAACTCACTATTTCATTCAAATATTTGTAGATTCGCGTCGAACGACACTTTAATATGTTGGACAGTACCTTTAACTCTTCAATTACATTTGATCGGGGGAGCAAATTAAGGCTCAAACGCGAGCGCGATTTTATTCTGTATACGATTAGAATAGCAACAAAAACTTGTTAATAATTCTAACACGGCACGCGACTTGTTTTCTATAGACAAAGAAGGAAATCAAGTGTGGGTTATTTAAGAAATAATCGACGGGTAACCGTAAGTTATTGCGGTAATAACCAACGGTATGGAGTTCCGATGCGTAGGAATTAAACCACGAGGGCGTAATTCCTATGCATCGGAACTCCATACCGTTGGTTAATACCGCAATAACCAACGGTTACCCGTCGATTATTTCTTATACAGACCATGATAGAAAAATATTATTTCTTAAACAATCTCCACGCAGAGTTGTCGTACCCTGCTCTCACAAACAATCTCTGCCATCACAAGAAAATCCTTCCAGATTTGGTAGGATGAACATGTTTTAGTTTAAAGGGACTGTCCGATAGATTAAAGCGTCATTCGACGCGAATCGATATTTTGGGAAACTACGAGGATTGCTAAAAAAAACGCGCATGTGACATAAGCGTGGATGGTCGAGTGGTAAAGTCGGGAGACATTTTACCCCAAGCTTCCATGACTCTAGGAGCCGTGGTTCGAGCCCTGTGGAGATTAACGTTTTTTTCTTCTTGTTTTAAATTGTATTCTTATTTTTTCCTGGAGATTTTAATTTCAAATGTTTAATTTTATCAATATAAAGCATTTAAAGCAGTTAATGACAAGCTTTAATACATGCCAAAATCTGTTGGACGGCCCCTTTAAGTATTATATTAGGAAAAGCAGTATCATTTTCTTTTATTTCTCGAAAACAGTGCATAAGTTTAAGTTCATAATACAAAATAAATCACCTAAATTATAAAAAAGTGAAAATAACAACGGTAGAATTATTGTGCCACATGGCTAGGCTATCATCACGTACGTGGTTGGTAATGAAGGTAAGGATCCAGCTATATGCTGGTTCCAGTCAAATCTCTGCGCGGAGGTCGGTCATTAAATTGTTTGTAACAAATCGGCACATCCTAATTGGTTTACACTTAAACGCAGTCTCTTAATGGCGACTTGTACAAAAATGATTAAAAAGAAAACAGGAAAAAGAATAAAATGATTGAATTTTATGCAAAATTTCAAACAAATGTAAAATATATGAACTAAATTTAATCTATATTAGAACATGGCACAAAGTGGATAACGAACACGTGTATATGACATATGTTTCACAAAGTGGATAACGAACACGTGTATATGACATATGTTTCACAAAGTGGATAACGAACACGTGTATATGACATATGTTTCACAAAGTGGATAACGAACACGTGTATATGACATATGTTTCACAAAGTGGATAACGAACACGTGTATATGACATATGTTTCACAAAGTGGATAACGAACACGTGTATATGACATATGTTTCACAAAGTGGATAACGAACACGTGTATATGACATATGTTTCACAAAGTGGATAACGAACACGTGTATATGACATATGTTTCACAAAGTGGATAACGAACACGTGTATATGACATATGTTTCACAAAGTGGATAACGAACACGTGTATATGACATATGTTTCACAAAGTGGATAACGAACACGTGTATATGACATATGTTTCACAAAGTGGATAACGAACACGTGTATATGACATATGTTTCACAAAGTGGATAACGAACACGTGTATATGACATATGTTTCACAAAGTGGATAACGAACACGTGTATATGACATATGTTCACAAAGTGGATAACGAACACGTGTATATGACATATGTTTCACAAAGTGGATAACGAACACGTGTATATGACATATGTTTCACAAAGTGGATAACGAACACGTGTATATGACATATGTTTCACAAAGTGGATAACGAACACGTGTATATGACATATGGTTCACAAAGTGGATAACGAACACGTGTATATGACATATGTTTCACAAAGTGGATAACGAACACGTGTATATGACATATGGTTCACAAAGTGGATAACGAACACGTGTATATGACATATGTTTCACAAAGTGGATAACGAACACGTGTATATGACATATGGTTCACAATTTTCTTACGAAAAGATTAGCGCTCAATCTTCAAAATTGATGCTTTGTAGTTGTTGCATATAAAACTGCATGTCTTACACACTTAAAACATGTATATTTTATGTTATGAATATAACTCAAATGTAAATTCAAGTATACCGTTATTCAATTATATACAGCAATTAAAGAACACTGGAGATCTGCTGGCCCTTTAAAACACAGGTGGTTAGCGTGTGGCTATGATATTAATTAGTGAAAACATCATTTTGAATGATAAATAATCATATTATAACGAAAAATTAACTTTTCTGAAAAAAAATATTTCACTATCAAATATATATTTGATAGTGAAATATTTTTTTTCACTGATGAAAAATTGTTTTTATCCATGTTTTGTAGTGAAAAACTAAAATATATACATACAATTTTATTGGGATTCCGAGAATGAATCCATAGTGTATGTTTTCACAAGCACGATCAGGTACAGAAATCCCCGCTGTAAATATTGTTAAGTTTTTGTCTGTTCCTCTTCTTTCTAATATCAAACAGCCACCCAGATGATTTTTTGACACTTGACGAGCTTTACAGCGGGGATTTCCATGACAGCCTCGACTGAATTGTACATAACGCGTATTGTTTCACGAACCGGGTGTTAACATTTTCGGTTTTGTAAAATATATCTCCGTAGTCGAATTAATCTCGTTATAGTACATTTTGCCTCAGTATTATATGTTTTGGGTCTGGTAATAGTTTACTGTATACATATTTTGTGAGCACAAATAACCTTCCAGACACATTACGTGTGATTGTCGAGCTGTGGTTTGGACGGCAAATCATGCTGCCGGCTTAAAGTAGAATTCTAAGTCCAAATTGTATGTCTGTAATATAAGGTTTCGTCTAATGTCGATAGCGAAAAAGGTAAATTGCCTTCTTAATAATTTTCGTATCTTTACCTCTTGAAAATACCAAACGTTGCTTCAAACTAATTAGGCAAAATACTACCCCCGTGATACTCTCTTTACTTTACAGTTTCGCGTAAGGTGCAATTCTTGCTCAGTTTTGGGTTCCATGAGTTTAAATATCTTTAACAGAACGCATATTTTCTCTTACGTTTGTTGTAAAGACACATCCTCGTGTGTTCGCACAAGTTGACGATCGTTGGGCAGGCATTTGAAAAACCTTGCATTCAATGTAAGCATTAAATAGTCGGGGACCTTAACGGGGCGATCATCTGTTAATTTGCTTACAATTAATCCAACGCAAATAGATACGATGGAAACCAACAGTGAAATATACAGATACGAAATCGTGTACAACCAGTTAAGTCCATGGATGGTTTCATGAATACCCTGCGTGGTGTTTTTGCTTAGAGTGACTGTCGTATCATATAATGAATTGTGTCCCAAACGCTCGGAAACATACGGCGTTGTCGTGAAGTTGGCAAGGGCCAACGACGTATTGTGATGGGAGAAACACTTGTCAGTATGACCCAGCGGTAATATTGCAGGTTGCAGGCGACCGGGTGAGAAGTTGCTCCCCAGAGACAGCCACATGGCAAAACACGCTCCGACTATGACGCTGCTATAGAGACCCCTCCGAGTGGTGCACCTTACGAATATTGACAAGAAGAACACGACAGCCATTGGCGCGTTTACTGCCCCAAGTATGCTGCCGCTTATCTGCCCCATCGGGCCTTTCACCTGGCTGATAAGTATGGCGATACCAATGGAGACCACTCCGGCCATGACAACAATTAATTTTGAAAGTTGCGTTAGCTTCTTTTCGGAGGTTTTCTTTAACCGCGGTCTGATGAAGTCCTCGGAAGTGACTGCTGAAATAGAGCTGAGTAGCGAAGAGATGGTACTCAGTGACGCACTGCATAGCGCGGACAGGTACAGGCCAGTTATACCGGGAACGCTTGCAAATAAATCTCTCACAAGATAGGGTATAATTTGGTTAGGGTTTGATATCTGTTTCTACGCAATAGGATCGCAACCTTTCAGTGAAAAGTATGCATATGCCACTAGACCTACGCACATGATAAGAATTTGTAATATCACAAATGCTGGGATCGACATGGCTGCTACCTTTCTTGCATCCCCTATAGAGCGGACAGAGTTCAGACGCTGTTCCAATGGAGGACTAAATATGATGCCGGCGCACATCCATCCGTTGCCTATTGCAATAGTCCAGAATGTGTGCCGCTTGTACGGGTTAGGATCGAAGTCAAATATCTGTAATCTACCCGTAGGTCGGTTGATCTCAATCACTGTAGAAACGCCTCCAACGCGAATACAGCCGTATATGAGCATTGCAAATATCATACCTATCATAATTACGCCTTGAACTACGTCAGTTACCACGACCGCCTTAATTCCGCCTAGTGACGTGTAAACCACCGCTATCGACGTCAACACTACGATGTATATCCACGCGGATACGCCAGTAATCCCTTCCATGCCCGTTGCGGCGCCGAAAGTGACGATTCCCGCATATAGAAAACTTCCGACGTTACCCAACCACATGGACATCTGTCGGACTCTTTTGGACTCGTGGCGCATCTGTAGGTACTCGTAGACGCTCGTGATTTGTAGTGGATAAAATAATGGGATAGTTATGAAGAACATCATCAGGTATCCGGCAATCAGCCCTGTGATAAGCATCGCTTGGTAATCTCAAATAGGATATTGAGGATTCAAATGTTACCACTAACGAAACCGCGACAGGAACTGGGTGCAACTTGCCGCCTCCTCGGTGGTACCGGAAGGACGATGACTCATGACGACTCTCTTTCACTGCGTACACAATACCAACAACCAGGGACGCCAGTATGCCGCCACACAGAACAGCGACATCCGCGGGACGCAAATAGTTATCCATACTCATTCGAAGACCTTTTTTGGCGGTTAGTCGTCACGTTATGGATTGATATTCATAAGTACAATACTTAAACGTATGCCCAGACACTGAAAACGCATGCGGTAAGGCCATGCAAAGTAATTGTATGTTAAATTGATATTATGCGCATCTAACATTATATGGTATGTTTATAGATGTATGTCGCAACCGTATTTATTTTGGTGTTTTCACTTCATATACACTTATATTTGTTAATGCAGCATCAACATACTGAAACAATATCCCGGAAAGAGAAAAATAATGCATTTGAATATCAACCATACTTTCGTTTGCCAACTGATCATGCATGTACGATGTGAATCTAAATGTAATTTTAGTACAGATTCGTTCTTATCTATTCATACTACACACGAACACTAACTCCGATCCTAATTAAAAAACAGTTCCGCTCGTGTTAGAGGAAAGTACAGTCATGTAAAATATTGAATATAATATATATCTATTATAAACAACTGGTAGCTAGATGAGTTGCAGATAATTGGTCAGTTACCACATTTTAACTAACTCTTTTGACCTGTTAATTCTTTTCAGCTCAATTCTATATTGAAAAATACGCACAATATCACTTTAAGAGTCCACTCGGATTATTGAAGTCCACCGGCCGAGCAGGAATAACGAACAACTTATCGAAACGAAAAACTATTTCACAACTTTGTCGTGGCAAAGAAACAATGTATTAATGTATAACTACCAATATATATCATCATCAGACTATATATTACTTAAATAAATTACTGTAATATGACTGTTGACACTATTATTGTGTAAAAAACAACACCAGCAGTATCTGGGATCAATCGTAACAAATTATCATACTTGTGGGTAATTAAAAACCATAGTATCGCAGAATATTTCAGAAATTAAATGCCAACAAACGTATTTGAAAGTTAATCCTTAAAGTGCGATGCAACAAATGCTATTAACGACAAAATAAGATATTAGAAATAGGTTCACATTTATGAAGTGCTTAACACTTACAAGAACACGATTCTAAAATCCATTTTGGATTTTTTATTCGTATAACCGCATTCATTAATAAAAGCAGTGAATAATAAATACAAATCTCCTAAAATTGATTGACAACAAATATTCCTAGGTACCACTTTCAGATGACATTATGATCTATATAAGCCGTCAGGGTTTGAAAAACGATAATGAATTTGCGTTTTATCGAAACGCATGGCAGTTTTGGCATGTGGGTTCTTTTAGACATTGTTAATACGCTTTTTTACTTGATACTTTACTACATGGTCAAAACATAGTTTTTTGTGTTCGGTAAAACATCCGATAACATTCCATTGTGTTTGAGTTGCCGGTGTGCCAGACGCATGCTACGTCATGTGTGTAAGCATGCTTGTTGAGCAATTACAATGTACAGGCACGTTCGCAAGTTTTGGGTTCATAGTTAGGTTTAATGTGCAGTCATGTCTGCCAGTTGGGTGTACCTATTTGTTTAAAGTAATATCATGGACGACATAAAAGGCCAGACTTTTATTATGTAAAAATAATATGTTAGTACCTTCAACCACCACTCTCTGAAAAAACTTCAAGCTGTTTGAAATCTACATTTTATCTGATCGGAGCCTCAATTTTTTCGTGATCATTATTTGTAGCGACAACGTGTTTCCCAGTATGCTATTAAACGGTCAATTTGATCAACTCACTATGGACAAAAGAATGCAATGTGCAGATGATTTTACTTTACATTAGTTCTTATCGTTATGATATATTAGTTCGTTGAATATATATGATGATAGCTTGACATAATTTGTGGACAAATGCACATCATAATGATATGTTGACTTAATTAAAGGTCACATAGGCATGATATATTAGTTTTTTTTTAAATCCATATAAGGATAGGGTTAAATAACATATTGACAATTGTGCATGACATAATGACATATTGACTCACACCGGCATATATTAATGCATGCTTGAAACAGATGAGAATATTAAGACATAATATATTGGCAACTGCACATAATATAATGACAAATGACTCAATATAATAAAACATACGCATAATATACAATAGTATCCTTTTCAACCAGTATAAGGATGATTTAACTTAATATATATTAAAACATGCACATACTATTATTACCGATATCCTTTATGGACGGTTATATAGGTATGATATAATGTCTTGTTGAATCTATATTATGACGTACTCGCTTAATATATATATTGATGCACCATATTCAATTACAGATGTACTTTATACTTTGACAAGGAGACTAAATATATTGCTATTCGGAATAAAAAATCAGCATGGTGTACGTCTAAGACAGTCAATGATTTTCATACATATTCCTCGACTGAATTGTACATACCGGGTATTAAGCCACCAACCGTGTTTTCACCTTTTTGGTTTTGTAAAATATATCTGCCTAGTCCAATTAATCTAGGTATAGAACAGTTTTCCTAAATATAACATGTTTTGGGGTGTTTTATTTTACATCAAGCATATTTTCTTAGAACAAATAATAGAATTTCAAATCCCTCTTTTATGCCTGGCATATACGGTTTTGTCTGCAGTCGATAGCGATAAAGGTAAATTGCTTTTATAATTACTGCGTGTCGTTACTTCTTGAAAATACGAATCGTTTTTTCAAACTAATTAGGCAAAATTCTATATCCGTGATACTCTATTGACTTGACAGATTCGCGTCAAGTGCAATTCTTGTTTCGTTTTGGCTTGCACGAGTTTAAAGGTCTGTAACAGGACCCGCAATTTCTCCTACTTTTGTTGTAAAGACACATCCTCATTTGTTCGCACAGGTTGAACATAGTTGGGCAGGCACTTGAAACACCTTGCATTCAATTTAAGCATTAAATAGTCTGGGACTTGTACGGGGCGATCATTTGTTACTTTGCTTACTATCAGTCCAACGCACATAGATAACATTGAAATTAACAGTGAAAAGTACAGATACGAAATTGAGTACAACCAGTCAAGCCCATGGATGGTTTGATGAAAAGCCGGCGTGGTGTTTTTGCTGGGTGTCACTGTCGTATCAAATAGTGTTCCATTAGCAGATGTCAAGTCGTCAAAAAGCAAATGGTCATCAAATGAATTGTTTCCCAAACGTACGGAAACAAACGGCGTTGTCGTTAAGGTGGCACTGGCCAACGACGTATTGTGATACGAGAAGCACTTGTCAGTAGGACCCAGCCTTAATATTGGAGTTTGTAGGCGACCGGGGGAAAAGTTGTACCCCAGTGACAACCACATGCCAAAACACGTTCCAACTACGATGCTCGTGTAGAGACCCCTCCTAGTGGTGCACGTGAAGAATATTGACAACAGGAACACGGAAGTCATTGGCCCTTTTACCGCCCCAAGTATGCTGAAGGTAATCTGCCCCATCGGACCTTTCACCTGGCTGATAAGTATGGCTATACCAATACAGACCACTCCGGCCAAAACGACAATTAATTTTGAAAGTTGCGTAAGCTTCTTTTCGGATGCGTCCTTTAACCGCTGTCGGATGAAGTCCTCGGAAGTGACTGCCGAAATAGAGCTGAGTAGCGAAGAGATGGTACTCAGGGACGCACTGCATAGCGCGGACAGGTACAGTCCAGTTATACCGGGAACGCCCGCAAACAAATCAGCCACAAGATATGGTATAATTTGGTTCGGGTTTGATATCTGTTTCGACGCAATAGGATCGCAGCCTTTCTGTGAAAAGTATGCATATGCCACTAGACCTTCGAACATTATAAGAATATGCAATATCAAAAAAGCTGGAATCGAAATGGCCGCTACATTTTTTTGCATCCCCTATAGAACGGGTGGCGTTCAGACGCTGCACCAAGGGAGCACTCAAGGAGTTACCAGCGCACATAAAGCCGTAGCCTATAGCAAGCGTCCAAAATGTGTGTCGCTTGTACGGGTTAGGATCGAAGTCAAATATTTGTAATCTACCAGTTGGTCTGTTGATCCCAATCACTGTAGACACGCCTCCAACGCGAATACAGCCATAAATAAGTACGGCAAATATCATACCTATCATGATTACGCCTTGGACTACGTCTGTTACGACGACCGCTTTAATTCCGCCTAGTGACGTGTACACCACCGCTATCGACGTCAACACTACGACGTATATCCACGCGGATACGCCAGTAACCCCCTCCATACCGGTCGCGGCGCCGAAAGTGACAATTCCCGCGTACAAAAGATTTCCTACGTTACCCAACCACATTGACATATGTCGGACTCTCTGGGACTCGTGGCGCATCTGTAGGTACTCGTAGACGCTCGTGATTTGTAGTGGATAAAACAATGGGATCGTTATAAAGAACATCATCAGGTATCCGACAATCAGTCCTAGAATTTGCATCATGTAATATGATCCGTACATGTAGATTTCGCTCGGGTACCCCAAATAGAATATGGAGGATTCAAATGTTACCACTAACGAAACCGCGACCGAAAACGGATGCAACTTGCCGCCTCCTCGGTGGTACCGGAAGGACGAGGACTCATGACGGCTCTCTTTCACTGCGTACACAACACCAACAACCAGGGACGCTAGTATGCCGCCACACAGAACAGCGACATCCGCGGGACGCAAATAGATATCCATACTCATTTGAAGACTTTGTTTGTCGAGTAGTCGTTACGTTGTGGTTTGATATTCTCAAATGCAATACTTAAACATACGCCACGCCACTGAAAACGCATGCGCTGAGGCAATAAACTATAATTGTATGTTAAGAGTCCACTAGGATTATTGAAGTCCACCAGTTTGGCAGGAGTAACAAACAACTTATCAAACGAAAACATATTTTACAACCTTTTCATTGCAATGAAACAAATGTGTTTATGTTTAACTACCGTTATGTATCATCATCAGATTATAAATTACTTAAATAAACTATTTTGTTACTGTAACATGACTGATGACACTATTTTTGTGTACAAAACAACACCAGCAATATCTTTGATCAATCTTAACAAATCATCGTAAGTGTGAGTATTTAAACACCATAATATCGTAGAATATTTTAGAAATACAATGACTTAACACATAATGCTTGACACTTTTGACACTTACCATAACACGATTCTAACCTCAATTTTGGGACTGTTCATTTCTAAAACAGCATTCAAAAGTTAAAGCAGTGAATAACACACATCAATCTGCTATAGTTGATTGACAAAGAATATGCAGAGGTACCACTTTCAGCTGCAAGCAGTCAGAGTACACAAACTATCACGAATATGTGTTTTATCGAAACACGTGAACGCTGTTGGCATGTAGGTACTTTTATGCATTGTTTACACGTTTAACAACTTGTTATTCCACATCATAAAAATATTTTTTTGTTATCGAATCGAAAATATAAGATTCTGAAAGCAATTTAAACAAAGTTCCAGAATTACAGATAATGTTTTTAGCACAAACATAGGTCATTTATATATCATGTAAGTCTGAAAGGTGATTAAACGTCAGAATATGGTCAGGTTTTTATCCATTCCAAGAAGGCACTGCGTTCGGTTATTACCAAGCAATAATCACGAATGTATCCATTGTATCAGCCGTTTGGTTAAGTCGTCCTTTGCCTACCCATAATATGCAAAAAAATGTAAATGGACCTTTTAAGTAGTATATGTTACGTAACAAAGAGCGATATTATATGAATATTTAACACTGCTTGTATTTAATATTTAAACAACTATTTTAACTAAACGTGTGGCCTTATTACGCGGTATTGAACAGAAACATCTGTCGCTCGATGTGAAATAATTACATGTGCAACAAATTAAAATATAATCAATGGAACATGCATGTCAAGCACACGTGGTTAATATAGAATTTCACAATTAAAACAACTTTGAAAATGTGTGATGTTTTTTTTTTCTCCAGAAAAAATTAGAAAAATAGTTTATCTACCAAGTGTAATGTATGAAGGATTGTACTACCTATCGAACCAAACCTGATTAAATGAGTATATGGTAGTTTCGACGTGTGAACGCGTGTGCTAGGACAAGCATGGCTCAGTCTTAGGGTACCCGGTATGACTTAAAGCAGAATCCACCAAATAGCTTCTCGCTCTCTGACGTGGTCACGAGACATTCCGCGCCGCACTCGCCTCGGGACCAATATATGATCGACTAACTGGCAGCTTGCCGCTTCGTTTGTTCCCTCGCTGGTTTGCGGGGCTTTTGAACTGTCGCCCGTGATGCTGTGACTGCGACTGACATGGCGAGGCATGGTCAGGGGTGATAACCCCAAAAAAGGGTTAGGGTAAGGATAAGGATTAGGGGTCGGGTTAGGGTTAGGGTTGGGTTTAGGCTAACCCAAACCCTAACCCGACCCCTAACACTAACCCAAACCCTAACCCTAACCCTCTACCCCCCCCCCCCCCCCCTTGCGCAATACCATACCATGCCTCGCCCGTTGTAGTTTTCCGCCTCCCGTTTGAAACATTTCAGAATAATTGACCTTGGCTTATTTGTGAAATCGGCAGCCGGCCAGTAAATAAACTTATTGTGTTTCAGTTATGTAGGAAATGTTCCATCTTGTTTGAGTTGGTAGTGTGACATAACATGTTACGTTATTGTACTCAGCAGTTGTGTTGAAAAATTACAAGAATAATTGAAACAACCGAATCCAAGAGTTTCATGATGTTCATAAATATACATCATTTATTATTCACTGATTGTAATTGTCTGTTGAGTAGATGTGGCAGTATCTCAGCAATATATATGAAATATATTAATGCCATTAGTTTAAGTGTTACTTAATGTCGTGCTGACGCCATGCTTGATACTCAATTGTTGCCCAATCTGTTGATGTACATCGAAGTCATTGTATTGATACATTTTGCCACTTGTCTAAGCACACTTCTTTTACGATCTTACCATTTACAGTTTTTAGTCAAATAAACTACATGGTGTATTCTGGGACCCGATATATATGGTCTCACATAACCGAAATCTCATAAGGAAACAAGGGCATTTTAAAGAATTAAAATCATGTGATATTTTTAACTGGTTTAAAATATCAGATATTGTAAATATGATGTTAATTCTAATACTTGTGTTTGTGGTTTATTGTGTAGCATACATGTAGTTCAAATGAACACTTACGATAACTGATTTGTATTTCGAAAAATCAGATCGAATTGCAGAAATTGGGGTTTTATACAGGTAGAACAGTATTTAATTTCATTTGCAATACATCTATAGCATGAGGATGTTATAATAACGTTTCAATCAATAAAAACCGAGCTGCCGCCATGTTGCAAACTGTCCTTATGATGTTAATCGGTCAAGGATTGGTTGACGTCAGACTTATGTATATTCAATTGCTAACTTAACGTACTCGTCCTAGGGGTATAATTTTTACTTAATTGCTTACTTGCTCACTTAATTAGTTATTTGAATACCTGCTATATTTAAGCGCACTAAAATCGAAAGTCTTAGTTTCATAGTTCTTATGTCCGTTTTCTTGGAAAAGCCAATGGTTTTAAAAATTAAGTGAGTTCTTAAGTATTTGGGACAAACTTGCAAACGCCTCTCTGAATCGGGATCGAACCCACGAACTCCCGGTCGCTTTGGGTTCGCACCATACGATTGCACTGATGCGACCAAATCTTCTTACAGCAAGCATCAAGCGTATACCTCGTGATATAATTGGTTTGCCCCGCACAACAGGCGTCAAACATCTCGCTCTGTGACGCCAAATGCACTAGTACGTATCGCCCATGAGCTTATGATATATACGGTACATGTTAGCACGCTATTTAAAATAGAAATCCAGCGCTTTTTAAAACCCGTAAAAACTATATTTATCGAATTGGGTTGCATCGGTTGCGGAGAATCAGCCGCTCTCTCGCATAGCGCAGATTCCATATCCAAACGATAGTGCTGAAATGTTTCCCTACTTAAGTTGATATGAAATGTTTCCCTAATTAAGTTGATAATCTACTTTACCTTTCAAAATTATTACCATCTAATTATGTCTAAAGGGGCGCAACTTCTGTCATACCATAACATTTCCTATATTCGCCGTTAATTTCCGTAGTCGTCCGTAGCATCTCGGAACGACTGCCAATTGACATCATTGAGACATGCATGATTGTATTCATGCTTTGTGCTTGGATGAAACTCAAATATTTCCATTGCGTTAAACAAACATTCACATACGCAGCATGCAATTTATGAACAAGAATGTTGCATCTGAACGAATTAAGCCGAATGTGATAAGACATTCGTCATCAGGCATGCAAAGGTGTCAACATACAATTGAAGCTACCATCAAAAATGATGACACAGTCATAAAGAAGAATGTAATTTTTAACTAAATATTGTTTCATAGTATTTATTGAATTTCAAATACAACTTCCATTATAATGATCGGATGAGATAAAAACAAGACTATGGTGTAGGTAATAGGGCCAGGGTTGGTCCTTTGCGTGACAGGGTGCTGCATCCCTGTGTAAGGCCCTAGTCTGAAATCGATTAACGTGTATGATACAAAGTTGATTTAATAAATGGAGGTCTAATATCTTATCTGATACCACATTATGTCTGACATAATCAACTTGAGATAAATCCGCTGATAGGACACATTTCAACACTCAAATAACAATATGACACCATCTGTATAAAATAATACACATTGGTGGTAACGTGTACCAATTTTAGATCTTCCTTAGCTGTCTGCCATGGATATTTGAGAAAGATAAGAAGATAAGAAACCAATCCTTCTCTTGGTGACCTAAAAATCCAGATTATTATTTCTACTGAGAAATGCAAAGCTGTTAATTGTTTGTGAAATCGATACTAATGATTATTACCCATGCATAAAACCCTCAGCATATTATAGAATAATCCAATATAACATACTGAATGTTGTTATAAAAAAATATAAATTGTATTAATATTATTCATATTGCCTTTATATTTAATTGTCTGTTACTAATATGTTTAGTAAACAGTAAAATACGAGGGTTTACTATCAGTTTAAGTCAGTTAACATACTTATTTTGTATTTTCTCATTAGTTGTTATAAGTTTAGAAAATATAATTGACAAGCACACATGATGTTTTTGACTCTGTCAATATTTTTGTCACTCAGACCAAAGCCTGATTTATTTATACGTTGAACTATCTTATGCTTTTAAAAGCTGTTTCATTTATTAGTGTTTTTTATAAACGAGGTAATCAGTTATATGTTACCAAAAAAGTTATGCGTACATTCTTATAAAAAGTAGCATTTTGAAATAATCCGTATCTGTATTCTACATAAAGGCATACCAATAATGCGTTTTCCGTGTTTCTACATGTAGTAATACTAAAACGGGTAAAAGTTTACTACGTATCACTTTTTGACATAACAATATACATAATTTATGCAACTCAAATTTTTCGTCACGCGTCATATATGTTCGCGATGCTATCAATGATTTTTTAACCGTCATAAACACTTCGGCAAATGCTATATCACATGTATAAACATACATCAAGAAAAAATGTGCAAATGGCATCGATATTGTTGCGGCTATTGTTCTTAATATTCTCGCATTATATGTTTTCTCCGCTAAAAAAACAAGTTTTGCCTACCATTGCTTATAATTTCTGTTTTCCTTTTCCCTGCCTTAAAGACGAATGAGCCCTAGACTGGTTCACTTTATATCGCGATAACTTTTTCTAAACATGATTTTCGTAAACATAACACTTCTAAATGTATTTCCTGAAGTCCGATTTCTTACAAATTTATTTGCCTCGATCTATTCGATATCTTGTTGCTATTATCATCCTTATTAATTTAATAAACGCTTGTTTCAATTGTTTTGTTCAAAATATTATAGTCGGCATCAGAATTCACGCGCTTTCGCTATTCCAGTCGTATTTCAATCGCGCCATCAACGTGCAGTTTACATGTGAGAGTTCGTGACCCGATTTCCACGCAGTACCTTGAAGACTATCTTGTAATCATTCAGTGTCTAAACAGTAGCAACTAGCTTGCTTAGTAAAAACATTACCTGTAATATGTATTTTTTGTTAATTGTTTATTATAAAAATAAAATGGCTGTTACTTGTTGTTCCATTAAAACTGGTACAATAAGTATCAAACCAGGATGCTTTATTATGTAAAATATAATAAGTTATGTTACTTGTAAAATTTGTTTCGAACAAACGGCATACTATGCTGTATTATACTTGTTTTCATTCACGCATTGAATTGTTTATGATGAAGTCCTTGTTTCCACAATTGTTTAAAGGGGCCGTCCAACAGATTTTGGAATGTATTGAAGCTTGTCATTAAATGCTTTAAATGCTTTATATTGATAAATTTAAACTAAAAATCTCCAGTAAAACATCAAGAATACAATTTAAAAAAAGGAAAAAAAAGTAACCCTCAACAGGGCCCGAACCACTGACCCCCTGGATTCCTGGAGTAAAAATCCTCCCGCCTGAATCACTCGACCATCCAAGTTCATGTTAAAAGCGGATGTATTTTTAGCTATATAAGCAATCCTCGAAGTTTCCCAAAATATCGTTTCGCGTCGATATGACGCTTTATCTATTAGACGGCCCCTTTAAAAGATACCATCACTTTATGAATTCATTTGTACCTTAATATTCTTGAAATTTAATCGCAGTGTTTTAGTATTACTAATTGTGTTACTATTCGTTTATGTGCAAATAAATAATATGAAGTGTTTTGTATCGACATACATTACCCTATACCTTTCCATATATGTACTGAATAAACATGTACTAACATCATTTACAAATGGTGCAAAAGGCTACACTTAGAAAGTTGATGACTGACATATAAATAAAAAGCTCATATGATTACCGATATATCTATGTTTGTTGTAAGTGTTATTGGCATGTATAAATAAAAAATATTAATAATATAACATTATGTTTGTTAGCATTCAAATCGGTACTTTACAGCTACAAACTTAGTGTATGCCGTTTCGACTGTGACTTATGAACTGCTATAAAAACGGCTTGTTTTAGTGGTGCCAGACTTTGGTACTAGTTTTTTTTACCGAAAACAAATACCGTAATAACCTGCAAAATACCTGTATTTATGAAATATTTCAATTGCAAAACAAGTCTGTTGTCCTTCTATGTAATTCGAAACTGATAATCCTGTCAATAAAAATTTACAAATCACTTTGTTTTGATAATGCTTAATCAGTTTATAATATAATCAACAGCTCCTGTCAGCTTTACTTGATTGAGACTTTTGATGAGACAACCTGTTTTCTGTGTAAGACCAGTACTATGTGTCTTTAGGATGATCTAAAGAATGCTCCAACTTAAGGGATCAATACTCAGACCTCCCAGTCGCTAAGCGGACACCATATCCACTAAGCCGCAGTCACCGAACCAGCTTTGAATTCCTGATGCCAAAAAAAAAACCCACAAAAGCACACATTTTATGATAGTAGATCTTAAAGCTTTGAATACTAGTATGTTAAGCACTTATTTCGTCAAGCAATTTTTCATGTTGGGACTGTATTTTTTTTTTTTTTTTTTTTTTTGTAAACAATAATTTTTACATATGTATTACAGTGCATGGTTATCAAATAAGCTTTTGCCCGTACCTTAGGTACCACCTAATATCTTATTAAATTTAGATCATTGAAGCAGTCTAATGAGAAAAAAGCATTTAAAGTTATGGAAGCCGGTGCCGGACGCTCTTTGCACTCGAAAGCAACACAAACTGAACCATATCGAATAACGTATGTCGTGCAAAAATAACAAGTTGCAACACGCGCTTTAAAAAAACTAAACGAAAGACTAACAAAACAGCACTTTATTGATTGTCAAAGTTGACATTAAAGGGGCCTTTCCACAGATTTTGGCATGTATTGAAGTGTGTCATTAAATGCTTTATATTGATAAAAATAAACAGCTCCAGATCTAAAAAGCTCCAGTAAAAAATCAATAATAAAATTTACAAAAGTAACCCTCAACAGGGCTCGAACCACTGACCCCTGGAGTCCTGGAGTAAATGTCTACCACTTAGACCACTCGGCCATCCGTGCTCATACAATAATTGATGTATTTTATACTTTAAATGAGCAATCTTCGTAGTTTTACAAAATATAACGACAACAACAGAACTCTTCAAATAATTTAATCGTTTCGCGTTGCAACGCTTTATAATTTTCATGTATTTAACTCGTCAAAAGATGCATATAATGGCTATTTTAGAGCATGGTAAATGTTCAGTGTTACTGTTTCCTCACAAATATCATAACTAAAACGAAAATTTGCGAATCTGAAAAACGTTTTTTTTATTTTGCCAATTTACCAAAACGTGAAAAGGTCCCTTTAAGTGCGAAATGTTCAAGCTTTAATGAGTAATAACAATGGATGGACTTCCGTGTCATGCGCGTTGGGACGAGTTAACGTAATAACCAAAACACGTGGTGGAAATATCCGAGCGGATTTAGGATAATGCCGATCAGCAAAATCTTCGGTTTTTAGAAACAAGATATGTTTTCCGTGATTTCGATCGTATTAGCATATTTATCTATAAAACAGCATGTTTCTTTATAAATATGACAGTTATATTTAAGTAGAGAAACTAAAAGTTGGCAATTTCAGATACATTTCAAAATTCGTCCTTACTTTCTTTAGTAAAATAGTTTACTAGGTATAGGTGTTGGGACATCTCCGAGAAGATTTCAGTCTTGGATCGGGTCAGATCGTCGTCGAGTAGGTCATGCGAGTTGTGTATCGTGTTATTTCTTAAAATTTTGACCCAGTAATTGTAAACATATTCACATTTCCAGAAAGGAAATTCGTTTTTTTGCGTTGAATAAGACCGGTTTCATGGATATCGCTGCACAATTGATGATGTAAATGGCTGCACAATTGATTGTTAATGGCTGTTCAAAGCGATGCACCCTATTTTCTAATCATTTTGAGTTTAATACCTTGTTATGTATAATATATATTTGATTGTGATTTTTTTCAGAGAAGTTGATTTTTCGTTATAATTTGATTATTTTTCATTTAAAATTATGTATTTACAATGATTATAATATTCACATGCTAACCACATGTGAATACCATTAGCGTATAATTATAAACTTATTTCATTTTTATAAAACTAGGAGTATCCCATTAACAACTGAGTATAGGTGATCTGAAGACTAAACATATACTATCACAAAACAAAGATATACATAAGCCGTATAATTCATTACAAAATATTAAATAACTATAATTTTCAAAGTTATGGTGTGTAAAAAGTGTGTTGAATTAACCATAAGACAAAGCAATATATAAGGCGAAGTACACGACACTAGTTATGTTAATTTTCTTTTAAATTGAATCAATGTTCTTTTACTGTCAATGACAATAATGAAGAATTATTATAAACAAGAGGAAAACACGGACTTGGTGCATAATGAACTGTCTATGCATGCATATTGATATATCTGTATTGGCGTCGCACTGGAGTGCGGCGACTAGTATGTAATGCATTTTATTTTCGCTTATGGGAGGAGAAGTTATTTTACGGATCAATGTATATATTTTTGTTTTAAGAATATCCTGCATAGTGGTGATTTTTTGTGTAAATTAGTGTAAATAAGTACTGCATTTGCGCCTATTACATTTATTACAACATTTATTGCCAATAACGCAAAACTTATTTTTTTAATTAATAACAGATCCACAACTGATCACAGGGGAAAGATCATAGGGACTGGGAAAATACGCGAAACTTTCTGGTTTTGCATAAAAAAATAGATGTTTTGTATAAAAAACAAAACATAATCAAAATATATTTATTTTGTGGTTTTTCTAATTTGCTTATTTAGTGGAAAATCAATGTAGTACGATATTTGACGACCTATCGCGCAAGCAAGTTTTTTGGAAGGCGTGGTGGTACGAAACGTACAATGTTTTAGTTAATTAATATACATATAATAACGATAGCTATACACAACTTCACCAAATAGCAGTACATACGTAAATGTCAGTCGGAATAGCTCAGTTGGGAGAGCGTTAGACGAAAGTTGTTTACGCAACAGTCATCTAAAGGCCCACGGTTCAATCCCGGGTTCCGGCCCGAACGGAACAGTTCGGCGGCTGACATTTTTTTCAGTCAGGTTAATATTGCTATGACCTATGTCAATGCCTATTATTACTTTTAAATAGTCAGTTACGATGTACACATAGTACGATTGTCAATGTCATGAGTAAATCATTGTTTATTCTATAATTATTAAATGTTATACTAGTATAATCAATATAATGATATATAGATAAGTTCTTTGCCTATTATTTATTAATTCATCATATTATAATGATTACCTTTGTCATAAATTACATTTAACTCGCAAGTATTTCACGGTATTTTCTCTTTTCCGCCATCTTGAATGTTTACTATTATATGACGTCATTCATTAGAATTGTGCTAAATCATATGTCATTCATTGAAGATTTGCCTAGTCATGTGACGTCATTCATGGAAACATGCGTATGACGTCACTTTACTACAGAGTATAAATAGGGCCAAACTGTCGTTTGGTTACAGTTGCGTTTTGGCACTCATTGGAAAGGGTCATGGATAACGAGGTTAGATGACTTGATTTTTCTTTTAGGCTTAAAAACGAATAACATCAGAAAACAGAAATAATATGAAACTTGAGAAATGACTTTTGTGTTTATAAAAAGCGATATTTTAATTCATGCAGTCTTTATTTTCTTTATTCAGTAGGAAATTTGTGATGTTGGCACCGTCTGACGGCCACCAGACGGACCGGCATTACATTGGTGTCAGAGTATTGGGATTAAGTTTATAGATAACTGACCCATGAAAACTAAGTTGTAAACTTGATAAAATGTTGAAATTGTGACAATGTTTATTTTTTTAAACAAGCTGTTGTGCTACAGAATACTGAACAGTATAGAATCTCCAAATAGAAATGAACACAAAGCATTTTGTTGTTTATTTATTATGAAAAATGAAAATCAGAAACTTCTGCTATTGTGTCCGGTCATGCTTGGTTGGATCGTTCCCGTCACGCATCATTGAATCGCTCTGAAATTAGATACAGAACATATAGATATATTGCATACATATATCACGTTTTGCTCTTAAGATTAAACAAATTAGTTAATTGTTTTTTTCCCTTTTAAATTTTTTTATTATAAGATGGAAACGAGATCACATAGAGTAATTCATAGTCCTGAATTGCGTGAGATTAGTGTCGATAGAAGTGTTGATAGTAATGTAAACACGTATCAGGCAGATGGTAGTACAACTCTTCATGAAATTGCTACAGCAGGAGTTAGTCGGAATGATAGACAAATTTTGGATAGTCCGATAAATGAGCAAATTTTATCGAAATTGACAATGTAAGATACTTTGTGTAGTCGCATTGAAAATATGGATTCAAAACTTCTAAATTTGCAATCAAGAATTCAAGAAATTGAACAACCTGACAGAGAGATCTCATTCGTGTTTGTGTTGCTATTTTACATTACTTGAATTGTTTGCTTAAACAATACTGTACATGTTTAAATTCATTGCTTTAATGAATTATACAATTGGGAACATATTGATAAGCTTATGTATTTAATTGGACACGTTACAGACTACTTTAAAATCCATTGGTTTCACCTTTAAATATTGCATCTCAGTAATGATTTTCGTCTTGTCTATATATTTGATACCGCATGGTTAGCTAATTTAACAAATATAAATATGTGTATATTTAAGTTTTGTGCAAAATGCGTGTCGTTTTGATCGTCTGCAGTAATTGTACCCTCGAAGCCCAATGGCTCGAACTCGCGGGGACCGACAACAACAGTTCGAGCCATCTGGAATTCGAGCTAACTGATTTATAACTTTTGTTTACTAACATGAATTTGCATAATAAGCATCTTCAGTTGAAGTTTTTTTTTGTAATTAATAAGAACAAAATATTTTCTTAATATTTCTACAAATCAATACTTGTACACAATTACACGTACAATCAAACAAATATCATATATTAAATTGTATCAGCTCGTTTAACGAAGCACACTTACAGAATTTGCACGATGATGATCTGAAATATTAAGTATATGATGCTATATTCTTAAATCTTTTTTTCTGAAAAGAAGGGATGCAGTTGACACTGTTTCGTAATTTCATTTTATCGTTCCTAAAAAGTTGTAAATCTGTTGCTCTGGTCTCCTTCCTACCATTGAGTAATTAAATGGTAATTAAATTGAATTTGTTTAATTCTCTTTTATTATTGTTTAATTTGAGTTGCAATGCTATAAGACTAAATTTTATTATGTCCCCCACTATAGTTGTGGGGGACATATTGTTTTTTCCCTGTCTGTTGGTCTGTTTGTTTGTTTGCGCCAACTTTAACATTTTGCAATAACTTTTGCTATATTGAAGATAGCAACTTTATATTTGGCATGCATGTATATGTCATGAAGCTGCACATTTTGAGTAGTGAAAGGTCAAGGTCATCCTTCAAGGTCAGAGGTCAAATATATGTGGCCAAAATCGCTCATTTTATGAATACTTTTGCAATATTGAAGATAGCAACTTGATATTTGGCATGCATGTGTATCTCATGGAGCTGCACATTTTGAGTGGTGAAAGGTCAAGATCAAGGTCATCATTCAAGGTCAGAGGTCAAATATATGTGGCCAAAATCGCTCATTTGGTAAATACTTTTGCAATATTGAAGATAGCAACTTGATATTTAGCATGCATGTGCATCTCATGGAGCTGCACATTTTGAGTGGTGAAAGGTCAAGGTCAAGGTCATCCTTCAAGGTCAGAGGTCAAACATATGTGGCCCAAATCGCTTATTTTATGAAAACTTTTGCAATACTGAAGATAGCAACTTGATATTTTGCATGCATGTGTATCTCATGGAGCTGCACATTTTGAGTGGTGAAAGGTCAAGGTCAAGGTCATCCTTCACAAGGTCAAGGTCATCCTTCAAGGTCAAACGTCATATAGAGGGCCTTGTGTTTCACAAACACATCTTGTTTACACTTATATTGCCTGCCTCTCACATTGCGAGTGTCTTGTCATTCATCTGGATAATGTAGGAATTTGTGGGGAAGGGAGGTAACCCTCAATTAGCAAATTTCATTTGGATTTTAGGGTTATCTCTCTTCCATCATCTGTTCTGCTCTGCCAATATGGTAATGTTCGTCTTATGTACTCAGAATGTGTTAACATGAATATTGAGTATCTCATATTTCTTTTAGAAAGGTTTTCATGATTGTTTTATTGAATGTATATGTAAATATTATGTATCATGAAGAGTGAGACTAAAATAAACTATTTAACTTATATGTATTATGTTTATTGCTGGGCCAAGTGTGAGGTTGAGCGCTCAAAAACCGGTTTTAACCGCCAATGCTTTGCATTGATCGTTCCAAGGCGGTGACCCCAGCTTTATTCTTCTATGTGTGTATGTTGTTTCGTATTGTGCTTTTTCGTATTGATTTGGCAATTGCTCACTTGCCTTAAATAAAGGACAAAGGTATTGTATATAATTATAATGCAATAATGCTTCAGCAGCTGGAGTTTCACTTCTTTATATTGTACTACTTAGCCTGTTTTGCATGAATAATCGTTTAAGAATGCTAGACGACATTCACGTGATTCGCTTTAATAAAATAACTGTTATTATATCTACATGTAAGAGTTTCTATCTATATTGTTATATTAGGGTTACTTCTGTTGGTATTCGAGTATCATTGTCAGTTTTATAAGAACAGGTGTAAACAAAGCATCATATGCTGATGCACTTAAGAAATATATTTTTAAGACAACATTTTATTATAACATCTTAACGCTTAACATTAAAAAACACCAATCTCTATGGAAGTGCGATATTTGTATTCCTTTATTAGATTGAAACAATCAGTTTTCTTTCTATTTAATTTCAGTCTTTGCAATGCATTTTAACAATCCATCTTTCCCGTATACAGTTCACCATAAAGCTTTCTATATATAAGCGCATGTAATGATTGCAGATATCAAGTATTCAGATCGTACAATAGAGCTAAATGTATTTTAAAGAGAGGAACCCAACTATAATCACATTAAGAGCCCGGGTATAAATGTTTCGTGTCATATATTTCTGAAGCCATATAACAAGTTCGTATCCACAAACTAAATTTCAAATCGCAATTGATCAACTACATGTTAAACATGCAACCACGTTTCCTGTAACGCAATAACTCAATCTGATCATGATGTGTTTAATGTAGTTTTTTTTAGAGCGAAATCCGATTAGGTTTTAAACAAAGTCATCTAATCATCGTGTTTTTATACCCACGTCATAAACAGAGGTTTCTTGTTTTTTATATAATACATACCTTGTCGATTCAAAGAAGACAATTTGTATTTGTAAAGCTACGTTGCTGATAATGACGCCTACTCACATAATTTGAACGCAAGTTGTCAAAAGATCATTTTACAATGTTAGAAACAAAACAATAAATTTCATAGCCATGAAGTTTCAGAGAAGCTACTTGAAATTTTGTTCATATATTTTTGCGAGCTCAGACGCTTTAAGCAAATTTGGAACAGAGTAACCCAAGGATCGGTTCTTTAAAGTCCGGAATGCCGTAAGTGCCATCGTGGTTACACATTAAAATCCAGAGGGCGACAATGCGATAGATAGTACGATAGTACGATGGCAACAATGCGATAGTACGATGGCGACAATGCGATAGTACGATGGCGACAGTGCGATAGTACGATGGCGACAATGCGATAGTCATATTGTACTGTCGCCATCGTATCATCGCATTGTCGCCATCTTACTATAGCGTTATCGTACTGTCGTCATCGTATTATCGCATTGTCACCATCGTACTATCGCACTGTCGCCATCGTATTGTCGCACTGTAGTCATCGTATCATCGCATTGTCGCAATCGTACTATCGCACTATCGCATTGTCGCCATCGTACTTTCGCACTGTCGCCATCGTACTTTCGCCATCGTATTGTCGCAAGGTCGTCATCGTATTATCGCACTATCGCATTGTCGCATTGTCGCCATATTACTATCGCATTGGCTCCATCGTATTGTCGCACTGTCGTCATCGTATTATCACATTCCTGCCATCGTAGTATCGCGTTATCGTACTGTCGTCATAGTATTTTCGCATTGTCGCCATCTTATTATCGCGTTATCGTACTGTCGTCATCGTTTTACATCGTGTGACAATGTTTATTTTTTTAAACAAGCTGTTGTGCTACAGAATACTGAACAGTATAGAATCTCCAAATAGAAATGAACACAAAGCATTTTGTTGTTTATTTATTATGAAAAATGAAAATCAGAAACTTCTGCTATTGTGTCCGGTCATGCTTGGTTGGATCGTTCCCGTCACGCATCATTGAATCGCTCTGAAATTAGATACAGAACATATAGATATATTGCATACATATATCACGTTTTGCTCTTAAGATTAAACAAATTAGTTAATTGTTTTTTTCCCTTTTAAATTTTTTTATTATAAGATGGAAACGAGATCACATAGAGTAATTCATAGTCCTGAATTGCGTGAGATTAGTGTCGATAGAAGTGTTGATAGTAATGTAAACACGTATCAGGCAGATGGTAGTACAACTCTTCATGAAATTGCTACAGCAGGAGTTAGTCGGAATGATAGACAAATTTTGGATAGTCCGATAAATGAGCAAATTTTATCGAAATTGACAATGTAAGATACTTTGTGTAGTCGCATTGAAAATATGGATTCAAAACTTCTAAATTTGCAATCAAGAATTCAAGAAATTGAACAACCTGACAGAGAGATCTCATTCGTGTTTGTGTTGCTATTTTACATTACTTGAATTGTTTGCTTAAACAATACTGTACATGTTTAAATTCATTGCTTTAATGAATTATACAATTGGGAACATATTGATAAGCTTATGTATTTAATTGGACACGTTACAGACTACTTTAAAATCCATTGGTTTCACCTTTAAATATTGCATCTCAGTAATGATTTTCGTCTTGTCTATATATTTGATACCGCATGGTTAGCTAATTTAACAAATATAAATATGTGTATATTTAAGTTTTGTGCAAAATGCGTGTCGTTTTGATCGTCTGCAGTAATTGTACCCTCGAAGCCCAATGGCTCGAACTCGCGGGGACCGACAACAACAGTTCGAGCCATCTGGAATTCGAGCTAACTGATTTATAACTTTTGTTTACTAACATGAATTTGCATAATAAGCATCTTCAGTTGAAGTTTTTTTTTGTAATTAATAAGAACAAAATATTTTCTTAATATTTCTACAAATCAATACTTGTACACAATTACACGTACAATCAAACAAATATCATATATTAAATTGTATCAGCTCGTTTAACGAAGCACACTTACAGAATTTGCACGATGATGATCTGAAATATTAAGTATATGATGCTATATTCTTAAATCTTTTTTTCTGAAAAGAAGGGATGCAGTTGACACTGTTTCGTAATTTCATTTTATCGTTCCTAAAAAGTTGTAAATCTGTTGCTCTGGTCTCCTTCCTACCATTGAGTAATTAAATGGTAATTAAATTGAATTTGTTTAATTCTCTTTTATTATTGTTTAATTTGAGTTGCAATGCTATAAGACTAAATTTTATTATGTCCCCCACTATAGTTGTGGGGGACATATTGTTTTTTCCCTGTCTGTTGGTCTGTTTGTTTGTTTGCGCCAACTTTAACATTTTGCAATAACTTTTGCTATATTGAAGATAGCAACTTTATATTTGGCATGCATGTATATGTCATGAAGCTGCACATTTTGAGTAGTGAAAGGTCAAGGTCATCCTTCAAGGTCAGAGGTCAAATATATGTGGCCAAAATCGCTCATTTTATGAATACTTTTGCAATATTGAAGATAGCAACTTGATATTTGGCATGCATGTGTATCTCATGGAGCTGCACATTTTGAGTGGTGAAAGGTCAAGATCAAGGTCATCATTCAAGGTCAGAGGTCAAATATATGTGGCCAAAATCGCTCATTTGGTAAATACTTTTGCAATATTGAAGATAGCAACTTGATATTTAGCATGCATGTGCATCTCATGGAGCTGCACATTTTGAGTAGTGAAAGGTCAAGGTCAAGGTCATCCTTCAAGGTCAGAGGTCAAACATATGTGGCCCAAATCGCTTATTTTATGAAAACTTTTGCAATACTGAAGATAGCAACTTGATATTTTGCATGCATGTGTATCTCATGGAGCTGCACATTTTGAGTGGTGAAAGGTCAAGGTCAAGGTCATCCTTCACAAGGTCAAGGTCATCCTTCAAGGTCAAACGTCATATAGAGGGCCTTGTGTTTCACAAACACATCTTGTTTACACTTATATTGCCTGCCTCTCACATTGCGAGTGTCTTGTCATTCATCTGGATAATGTAGGAATTTGTGGGGAAGGGAGGTAACCCTCAATTAGCAAATTTCATTTGGATTTTAGGGTTATCTCTCTTCCATCATCTGTTCTGCTCTGCCAATATGGTAATGTTCGTCTTATGTACTCAGAATGTGTTAACATGAATATTGAGTATCTCATATTTCTTTTAGAAAGGTTTTCATGATTGTTTTATTGAATGTATATGTAAATATTATGTATCATGAAGAGTGAGACTAAAATAAACTATTTAACTTATATGTATTATGTTTATTGCTGGGCCAAGTGTGAGGTTGAGCGCTCAAAAACCGGTTTTAACCGCCAATGCTTTGCATTGATCGTTCCAAGGCGGTGACCCCAGCTTTATTCTTCTATGTGTGTATGTTGTTTCGTATTGTGCTTTTTCGTATTGATTTGGCAATTGCTCACTTGCCTTAAATAAAGGACAAAGGTATTGTATATAATTATAATGCAATAATGCTTCAGCAGCTGGAGTTTCACTTCTTTATATTGTACTACTTAGCCTGTTTTGCATGAATAATCGTTTAAGAATGCTAGACGACATTTACGTGATTCGCTTTAATAAAATAACTGTTATTATATCTACATGTAAGAGTTTCTATCTATATTGTTATATTAGGGTTACTTCTGTTGGTATTCGAGTATCATTGTCAGTTTTATAAGAACAGGTGTAAACAAAGCATCATATGCTGATGCACTTAAGAAATATATTTTTAAGACAACATTTTATTATAACATCTTAACGCTTAACATTAAAAAACACCAATCTCTATGGAAGTGCGATATTTGTATTCCTTTATTAGATTGAAACAATCAGTTTTCTTTCTATTTAATTTCAGTCTTTGCAATGCATTTTAACAATCCATCTTTCCCGTATACAGTTCACCATAAAGCTTTCTATATATAAGCGCATGTAATGATTGCAGATATCAAGTATTCAGATCGTACAATAGAGCTAAATGTATTTTAAAGAGAGGAACCCAACTATAATCACATTAAGAGCCCGGGTATAAATGTTTCGTGTCATATATTTCTGAAGCCATATAACAAGTTCGTATCCACAAACTAAATTTCAAATCGCAATTGATCAACTACATGTTAAACATGCAACCACGTTTCCTGTAACGCAATAACTCAATCTGATCATGATGTGTTTAATGTAGTTTTTTTTAGAGCGAAATCCGATTAGGTTTTAAACAAAGTCATCTAATCATCGTGTTTTTATACCCACGTCATAAACAGAGGTTTCTTGTTTTTTATATAATACATACCTTGTCGATTCAAAGAAGACAATTTGTATTTGTAAAGCTACGTTGCTGATAATGACGCCTACTCACATAATTTGAACGCAAGTTGTCAAAAGATCATTTTACAATGTTAGAAACAAAACAATAAATTTCATAGCCATGAAGTTTCAGAGAAGCTACTTGAAATTTTGTTCATATATTTTTGCGAGCTCAGACGCTTTAAGCAAATTTGGAACAGAGTAACCCAAGGATCGGTTCTTTAAAGTCCGGAATGCCGTAAGTGCCATCGTGGTTACACATTAAAATCCAGAGGGCGACAATGCGATAGATAGTACGATAGTACGATGGCAACAATGCGATAGTACGATGGCGACAATGCGATAGTACGATGGCGACAGTGCGATAGTACGATGGCGACAATGCGATAGTCATATTGTACTGTCGCCATCGTATCATCGCATTGTCGCCATCTTACTATAGCGTTATCGTACTGTCGTCATCGTATTATCGCATTGTCACCATCGTACTATCGCACTGTCGCCATCGTATTGTCGCACTGTAGTCATCGTATCATCGCATTGTCGCAATCGTACTATCGCACTATCGCATTGTCGCCATCGTACTTTCGCACTGTCGCCATCGTACTTTCGCCATCGTATTGTCGCAAGGTCGTCATCGTATTATCGCACTATCGCATTGTCGCATTGTCGCCATATTACTATCGCATTGGCTCCATCGTATTGTCGCACTGTCGTCATCGTATTATCACATTCCTGCCATCGTAGTATCGCGTTATCGTACTGTCGTCATAGTATTTTCGCATTGTCGCCATCTTATTATCGCGTTATCGTACTGTCGTCATCGTTTTATCGCATTGTCGTCATCGTACTATCGCACTGTCGCCATCGCATTGTCGCACAATCGCATTGTCGCCCTCTGGATTTTAATGTGTAACCACGAATGCTCTAACGGTATTCC
Source organism: Dreissena polymorpha (assembly GCF_020536995.1). Classification (NCBI taxonomy): domain Eukaryota; kingdom Metazoa; phylum Mollusca; class Bivalvia; order Myida; family Dreissenidae; genus Dreissena; species Dreissena polymorpha. The sequence goes on from NC_068355.1 coordinate 159,849,139, forward strand.
GTAGTAAAGTGTCTTCAAATATACGTTGATCTACTTGTTTATGAGAACATGTAATATACATAAAACCGGTTTATTGTTTATGTAGTTTTTTTGTATGCAAAAAGAACCCCCATATATTTTATCAACGAATGTAAATACCTTGGTTTGTAATATAATCAGGTAACTGCTGTCGAAATAACCATTATGGCTTTAATCATTTGCGGGCGAAACGAAATGGGAGCGACCGGACGCTGAACCGTCTTGAATGCAAACTTGCACATCACCAGATTCAAAATCACTTTAACAATGAAACCTGCATGATTATGCATTTAAATTTTAACAAAGATACGACAACGCACATTAAAGACATAGCAGATGTAAATGGCCTGCACCCGAATAATCCTTACGCCGTTTATATTTCGATAACACAAATATTCGTGATTGTGTTCATACTCAAACGGCTTACACATATCCAAAATGTCAGCTGAATGTGGTACATATGAATATTCGATGTAAATATCATATGGTAGATTTGTTATTCATCGCTTTTATTATTGAATGCGACCGAATTTAGGATTTATCGCTTCCAAGAATGATGAGCATCGTCTTTTTGTAAGGGCCAAACATTTCAACGACTTAAACATTGTTAAAAAGTTAATTTGGCTTTAACAGTAAAATGTCGCGATGTCGTTTTAGGTGTAACTCTCAAAATGCGTATATTTCCAAAAAAGAATGTATAACCAACCATTTTCACAGCACTACCGCACATATACAAAAATTAAAACACTCGAGGTAGGTTCTAATCAAGACCAAATTATTGATATTTTGAAATATATTACATTTCATGGATAATAACAAATCGACCTGTATTTTTAGAGCGTAGATGCTGATTATATATTCAATTGCAAAACATAATTTTATTACAAATTGTTTATGTATCTAGTTGTACTTTCTATTTCATTTTTTGTGTTGTAAACGAGTATACGGTTTAGCTTACGCGTTTTAGCCACTAGAGTAAGTTTTGGAAACAAAGTTTGGATGAATTACTTCAATACATGTCCACTTAAAGGTGTGACATGTTTTCTAGACCGGAATATAGCGATATTCTTGATCTAGTTATAGTAAGTTTATCTCAGTGTTACATTTTTTGTGGGCTGTGGTATTTTACATAAAATCTCCAGTCTTATTCCGTGTAAAATCAGAATTCCGACTCCTTCTGGTATGTCTAGCCTAATGTCGTTGATGGAAATTATCTAATAAATGCCTCGTGCCTCTGGAAATGCTAAATGTCTTTGCTTCTTGAAAATGCCAATCGTAATTGAAGAACAGCAACAACAGGGAAATGCTACTACCCGTATATTCTCTAGACAGATTCAAGTAAGATCAAATTCCTGTTTCACTTTGGCTATCACGAGTTTAATGGGACGCGCAATTTCTTAGAGAAACGTCCTCATGCGTGCGCACAAGTTGGCCGTAGTTGGGCAAACATTTGAAAAATCTTGCGTTCGATTTAAGCATTAAATAGTCGGGGACCTGTTTGGGACGATCATCTGTTATTGTACTTACAATCAATCCAGCACATATAGATACGATGGAAACAATCAGTGAAATGTACAGATAGGAAATCGAGTACAACCAATCTAGTCCGTGGATGGTGATAGAAAAATCCGATGAGCTGTTGTTACTGGATCGGATCGTCTAATCATGTAGTGTCCTGTTAGTATATGTCCATTCATCAAAAAGCGTATGGTCATACATTGAATCGTTTTCAGAAAGTACGGCATGTGGCGATGCTGTGCAGTTGTCAAGAGGCAGCAATGTATTGTGATATAAGAAACACTTTTCAGTGGAGCCAAGGGGTAATGTTGGCGATTGCAGACGGCCTGGGGAGAAGTTGTACTCCAGAAACAGCCAAATGCCAAAACACGCTCCGAATGCGACGCTGCTGTAGAGGCCCTTCCGGGTGGTGCACCTGACAAATATTAACAAGAGGAACACGGCAGCAACTGGTGCGCTTACCGCCCCAAGTATGCTGTCGGCAATCTGACCCATTGTACCTGGCTGATCATTATGGCGATGCCAATGCAGACCACACCGGCCAAGACGACACTCACTTTTGAAAATTGCGTAAGCGACTGTTCAGATGCTTTCTTAAACCGCGGTCTGATAAAGTCCTCGGAAGTGACAGCTGAAATAGAGCTGAGCAACGATGAGATGGTACTAAGCGATGCACTGCACAACGCGGCGAGGAACAGTCCAGTTATACCGGGAACGCCAGCAAACAAATCAGTCACAAGATAGGGTATTATTTGGTTAGGGTTTGATATATGTTGCAACGCAATAGGATCGCAGCCTTTCTGTGAAAAGTATGCATACGCCACTAGACCTTCGCACATGACGAGAATCTGCAATATCACAAAACATTGAATCGACATGGCCGCGACCTTTTTTGCATCCCCTATAGAACGGGTGGAGTTTAGGCGCTGTACTATTGGAGGACTTAAAGAGATGCCTGCGCATATCCAGCCGCAACCTATTGCAAGCGTCCAGAATGTGTGCCGCTTGTACGGGTTAGGGTCGAAGTCGAATATCTGTAATCTACCAGTTTGTCTGTTGATCTCAATCACTTCAGACACGCCTCCAACGCGAATGCAGCCGCATATGAGTATGGCAAATATCATACCTATCATGATCACGCCTTGGACTACGTCTGTTACCACGACCGCTTTAATTCCGCCTAGTGACGTGTACACGACCGCTATCGACGTCAACACTACGACGTATATCCATGCGGAAACGCCAGTCACCCCCTCCATACCCGTCCCGGCGCCGCATGTGAAAATACCCGCGTAGAGAAGACTTCCGACTTTACCTCACCACATGGCCATCTGTCGGACTCGCTGGGACTAGTGGCGCATCTGAAGGTACTCGTAGACGCTTGTGATTTGTAGATGATAAAACAATGGAATCGTTATGAAGAACATCATCAGGTATCCGACAATCAGCCCGAGGTTTTGCATCCAGTAATACGAGCCGTACATGTAGATTTCGCTCGGGTACCACAGGTAGAATATGGAAGACTCAAATGTCACCACTAACGAAACCGCGACCGGGAATGGATGCAACTTGCC